>NC_057807.1:387824843-388032603 GCF_018294505.1 Triticum aestivum | reverse complement strand
AGGTGGCGGCTCCGGATTGGGCAGGAGCGACGGCGGACATGTCCGGGCGGCGGGGGAGATGTGTCCGGCGGCACAGAGGAAGAGGAGGCTAGGGTTTGGACAACGAAAATTCGGGGAGGGGCACATATTTATAGATTCCGGGAGCTAGGAGAGTCCAAATGAGGAGCGGTTTTCGGCCACGCGATCGTGATCAAACGACCGAGAGCATGGAGGGGTTTGGATGGGTTAATGGGCTGATTTGGAGGGCTGTTGGGCTGCATCACAAAAGAGGCCTTCGCGGTTACCCAGTTAACCGTTGGAGCATCAAACGACCTCCAAATGGCACGAAACTTGACAGGCGGTCTATCGGTTGTATACCAAGGCCGCTTGGCAAATCACGGTCCATTCCAAGAATGCTTAACATCCTCTCACAACAAGAGACAAAAGGGGGACGCCGGAGGACATAGGAGTGTCGGATTGCAAAACGGACAACGGGGAAAATGCTCGGATGCATGAAACGAACATGTATGCAAAATGAGATGCACATGATGACATGGCAAAATGCAACACGCAAGCAAATGACATGGTAACAACGAAGAATAAACAGAAGACACCTGGCGCATCGAATCTGGGGTGTTACACCCAGAGCACCGGGAAGGGTCGGACAAGTGCAGAGAGAAGAAGTGGCACAGAAAGGCGATGGAAGGGGGAATCCCCACCATGGCCTCACAGACAAAGGCGAAGAAAGCAAGCAGAGCAATGGATTGGGGGCCAAGATGCATCATGTGGATCTGGTAATGGGAAAGCACCGCGTTGAAGAAGGCAGAAAAGGGGGGAACTTGGCCTGTCCACAAGGCGTCGGCGAAGAATCGGACCTCCGTGACGACCCTGTCGAAGGCGGCGTGGGACGCGGGCCAAATCGTTGTCTTCCCGTACTCATTGAAGCTGGAGGCAAGCGTGGAGCAGACCTTCTCCAGGGCCTCCAGGTTGAGTATGAGCGATTTGTCGACGGCGGGAGCCGCCACCGGAGGCGTGCTAGTCGGAGGCACAGGTTTCTTCCCCTTATCCTTTTTCGTCAGCGCCATGGCAATGGGAAGGGGGAAGAGCTTGAGATGGATTGGAGGCGGAAGCACAGGCTCGAGGAGGAAAGAGGAATAGGGAGCGTGTAAGCTACGAAGGGAGGATAACTGTGTACAAGCCTCGTGTCTGCCTAGCCAGTCGCTTAATGAGGGAGCATGGGGAAGCGGAGACGCCGACGTCCAATCAACCGCCACGCGGCGCCCAAGGCCGCAGGATGATGGGGCCCGCGGCGCTCCACACTTGCCCCTTCGCTTCTCCGCTAAGCCACGTCCAAGCGCGCCTTTGGCCCGGGGGCTACTGTCAGCGTTCTGGGAACGGGGTCCCCAGACTTGCCTACCTGCGGCCTGCGGCGTGACTGAAGTTGTCGCCCAGTACGGCCCATCTTCATCAGCGCAAGACTCAAGACCCTCACAAGGGGCCAAGCCTCGCGGGGCGGACGATACAATGCTACCTCAGGAATGGCCTCGCCAGGCAGGCTCGCTAGGAGGCGGAGAGATCAAGGCAGGGTACCTCGCGAGGTGCTCATGATGCAAGCCATGACGATCGAGACCAGGCAGGCGCCAGGCGGGGGCCGGCCTGCGCAGTGTCCTTGTTTCCTCTTTGGTGCAAAGGGGGCAAGCACAGACGCGGAGTACCGAGGCATCAGGCAAAGGTTGCCATTTCAGTGCAACGAGACCAAGACCAGCGGAGCAGTAGGATGGAGGTCACCATGGAGCCCAAGATGGTGTCATCGCCAGTGCCTTTGGCAGCCGAAGACCAACTTTAGTCAGGATAACTTGTACTATATGTTCCCCTTCAAAATGGCTGTTGTTGGCACCCTTCCCACTCAATATTTGGGAAGAGGCCCAGGGCCTCTATATATAGGACTAGCCACCACAGTAGGGAGGGATCCAGTTTTGGAGAGGAGATACTTAGTAGAGAGAGTGGCGATCGAACTCATCCAAGCAGTTCATCTCACCAGCTCACGAACATCTCTCGCGAGGCTTTCTTCCTTGTACTGTTCATCATCAGCCCCTGAGGCAATCCACCACACCACACACTGGAGTAGGGTATTACACCACAACGGTGGCCTGAACCAGTATAAACCTTGTGTCCCTCGTGATGTTCATCGTTTTTAGCTTAGTTCTCACGAGTTGATCGGACGTAGATCGGTAGGGGAGAGATCTTCGTGCGCACCCCAGAGTTCGAACCTTAAGGGTCCGACATTTGGCGCGCCAGGTAGGGGTGCGCCGGAATCTTCCTTCATCCATCCTACGTTTCGCCGCTTCACCGCCTCCATGTCCGGCGACCCGACGGCCAACTCCGACCGCTGGGCGGCATGGCTTGCCCATGCCATGCCGCCTACCCAAGGTGACCTCAACCCCGCATCTCAGGCAGCCCGTGCCCCGTAGAACGCTGCGAGGCACGGGCGAGGCGATCGGGTGTCCCCCGCCCTCAATCTACGGCAAGTACGATCGGCAGCAAGGGCCTCAAGCCACACTGCGGCCACGGCGCGGCACACCCGACGGGAGCAGGCAAACATGAAGGGCGCGCTCACGGTGGCACGAGAGCTGCTTCTGTGCAGACTGCAGGAAAGCGGCCGCGACGTGCTGCTGGAACGCGTCGCCGAGCTCTTGGATGCCGCTGCGTCGGGGGCTCCCCCGTTCTGCGTCCAGCTTCCACCCCAGGCCCCGGAAGGATCATGAGGCGGACCGAACCGCGCCCACGTGCCCCCGGGCACACCTCAAGGCTTCATCAACACCGGCCCGGCCACCAGCACCGAGCAGCAAGCTGCGCTAGCGCCGACACTAGTAAGTGAGAGCATGCGCATCGCCGCCTTTGGTCCCAGTGGGCCGCCGCCCTACCATCCCCAAGATGGAGCTTCAAGTCGAACTGCATGGCGTGCGGAGCACCACGGCGAGGCCTTTGGGGTGGTGACCCCGGAGGCCTATGTGCCCCGCATGGTGGATCGGGGGTACGCGCTGGAGGAAGACCATGGCTCGTTCCTTGGGTCAGGCTGGGAGGAAGAGGCGCCAGAAGCTGAGCTCTTTCAAGAGCCTCACGGGAGCCTCGACAACTACCGAGTACCGCTAATTCCTCAGGAGCAGGCTTATGCTAACCATGGGTCGCAGGAGATTCAGGTCACTACAGCAGATGTCTGCCCTAGTGCGGCGATCTCCTTCCCATCAGGAGGAGGGCACTGGGGGCAGCAGGAGAGGGGTCGGGAGCCAGGCTCCTCCCCGCGACATGCGGAGCAAGGTGTTCTTCGGAGGTAGGCCCTCTGCCGGGGAGGTGCCCCAGGGCCTGCCCCCGGTAGAGGACCCATGGTCGCCGGGGGAACCGATGGTGTCCCCTTTTCCCCATTGGCGTCATCCTGGTTTCCGGTCGCCGTCGGTGGAGTCAAGGGTGGTGCAAGGAGGGGCCCTCGTCTGGCGATATGAAGCAAGGCCAGTACCTGTGAAGAAGGCCCAGTGCCTGTGAAGCTCGCTGCCCGTGACACTCTCACGTAATAATAAGTTGGTGATGTACACGCCCCGGAGTCTCTGGAGAGCCGCCCTTGGGCCTCGGGGGCTCCCTCCCACGCCCAGTGGCAGCACTTAGCTCCGCGCTGGTGAGAAGACGTCGAAGACTAGACTAGGTGCCGGACGTGGCCATTTGCTCTTGATTTATTTTTCGTGTGAACAAGCTCTCTCGTTTCGGACCAAAGTTGAAATTGGATTTGTGTTTGCGTATGCGGGAAGGGGTGTTGTGTCTTATTCATGTGCTTTCTCGTGCTCCGATTTCTGTTCAAGTTGGAGTTCACACTAGCTGCCTCCCCCTCGCGAGTAGGGCAGGGCCCAGCATGTGTGCCCGCCGCCCCGCGGCCGGCGGCCGCTCCAGCCAGGCTCTCGCTGCATGGTTAAACGGGACCCTCATGAGGCCCTCGGAAGGACACCGCGAGCCCACTCTGGGCTCGCCGAGACGAAGGTAAACCACGACACCCCACTCATCACAAAAATCATGGCACCGTGCGGGCGCCCATCCGGCGCCAATCTTGACAATACGCAGGCAACAATCTTTTTACATGAGGGGCTTCCCCTCCCAAAATGCTCTCCCAACCTTTAGGGCCACGCCCGAGCCTTTTCCTACGCAGGACAAGCAGCAGGGGGAAGCGCGGGATCAATCAGACATATCACTCACCGCATCCCCAAGGGCGTCCTCAGAGGCGTCGCTGGCGCCGCCGTCATCGCTGTCAGCTTCTCCATCACCATTGTCGGCACCGTCTTCACCAGCGTTCAGCACGTCGCCTTCATTGGCAACAACGATCACCCCGTCGTCATCGGAGGTGAAGGCCCGGACGAGCGCATCTATGTTGTCCTCCACCCACCATGCTAGATCACCTCGAACGGCCTCAGGCACTGGGGTGATGGCGGCATCGAAATCGAAGTGGGGATCGAGGTTCTAGAGATGGCTGAAAACGTGGGAGAATGCCTGCGCGAGCAGGCCGCGGCTTCGTTCCTCCACCAGCTGATGAGACCTCTTAGAGCGGGTCTCCAGATGCGTCACCACGTCAGCGAAGAACTAGAGATTGTCGGCGTAGTTGGTCACATGCGGCTCCTCTGCGACGGCCTTGCAAATGTTGCCTAAGGCCGTGTTAGCTCATTCCCTGAGCGTCCGGAGCATGGGACCGTGCAAGTGTTCCAGCGTCTGCCGCTGGCGGATCTCATCCGCATTCCGCTGTGCGACGGCCTCGGCATCATCAACCCGCCGTTGAAGAAGGAGCAGTTCAGCGCGGGAGGTGGCCAGCTCAGCCTGCGCTGAGCCTAGCGCGATAGCGGAGGCCTCATCTCGCTGCGTGGCTTCAGTCAACCATGTCCTGAGGGTAGCAGTCCTGCCCACGGCTTCAGCCCTGATCAACTCCACCCGCTCTTCATATTCACGCTCAAGGCCGGCGCGAGCCTCCGCCACGCGACAGTCGATCTTCTCCTGGATCCGGGCCTCCCGCGCGCCAACTTCGTCCTCCGCCTGGGCGACCTGGCGCTCCCTGGTCTCCAACCGCTCCAGATCAAGGTTGCGCTTGGCAGCCTCCAGCGTCAGCGCTTCGTCGCGCCTTCGCAGTTCTTCCTCTTCAGCGGGCCCCCCCTTCAGCAGCGCAAGGGAAGATCGGTGCAGCTCCACCTGCTGCTCCAAGGAGTTGCAACAGTCTTCGAGCTCCCACGCGCGCTCCTCCGCAGCTCCGCGTCGCTTGTCTGCCTCCTGAGCTTCCTCAAGGGCCGGGGAACGGGCCTCCCGAGAGGCCACCAGGGATGCTTCTGCCTTGGCGTTTTCGAGGTCACGCTGGTGGCGCGCGAGACCTACAGCCGCTTTCAGGTTAAGCCGCTCCTCGACCAGCCTCAAGCCTTCAGCTATGAGACGCGCGTATTCAGCCGCCAGCTCTGCGCCGAGCTGACTCACTTCATCAGCTGCCCTCTGGAGGAGCTCTTGGCGGACAGCGCTGCGCTCCTACCCACGCCCAAGCACGTCGTCAGCACCATCCTCCGCCATCGACGCTGGTGGAGGGCCTCGGAGTGGTTCGCCCCCTCTCGGCAGGGGGCTGGGGGCAGATGCCCCTGCGATCGCCGGGCGGGCTCTACAAGGGGCCCAGCCGGGCGCCGATCCACCTCCCGCTGAGGACCCAAAGACTGACTTCAGCCACTCGCCACCTATGATCAGTGGAGGAGCTCGGGGCAAGTTGGTCGTGCCCAATAGGAGCTCACGATGGAAGAGCGGCGCACCAACAGGTTCAAGGCGCGACGCAAGCCGGCCTTCATCTCCAGTCGAGCCCGCGCCAAGGGCGGCGCGCGGACTCGGGGCGATCGGGGTCGGTGATGTAGGAGAATCCTGAGGAAGCGGCTCCTCAGCTGGCTCCGCGGGCTCGACAGAAGGAATCCTGAAAGGCCACTGTCAACAAAGGGAGAGGCAGGCAAGGAACTATGAAAAGGAGGGACTTACTCGTCCATGGCAAAGTACTTCCTGTGCTTCTGCGGGCGATACTGGCGATTATCACCACCGGAAGCCTCCTTCCTCTTGCGAAGGGCCTTAAAATCTATGCGGAACCGACCCAAGCTCACGACGTGAGGGCCAGCGTGCAGCATAGGAGCCGAGGCATCGGGGCAGCCTACATCAAGGGCACCACCCTGAGAGGAGCGGTCAGGCGCCATCTCTTGGTGCCTGGCGACGCCTCGGGGGTTTGGCCTCGGGAGCGGCAGGTCGTGCTCCCTCGTCGGCCACCAACTCACGAGGGGTACCATCAGCTCCGGAGGATGACGCTTCAGGAGCCTCGTGCAACATCAGCACCACGACATCAGGCGCCCCGGCTCCTGCTAATGCTTGCCTCCCTGCAGCAAGTCCTGAGGCAAGGTCAGCGCAGGCGGTCGAGGGAAGGACCACAGCAACCGGGTTCTCGCGGGGCCACACGAGGCCAGCCAGGTGCAACCCCCAGTCATCGAAGCGGGGCATCTGCTTCATGAAGTCAATCCTGTTTGAGCAAAGATACAATAGGGCACCCCCGTGACGGACGCTGCCAGGAGAGGGGTCACCAATCAGGACCAGCAGCACCTTCTTCATTGTCTCAGGCGTGAGATCCCCTTCCTGGAGCCTCATGCGGTCCCGTTGACCGGAGTAAGCCCACATTGGGCAGGAATGGAGCTGGAGAGGAGCGATGCGACGCTTGAGGAACTCCTTCACCACCCGGGGCACCGTCACCCCGAGCTCCCTCAACCTCTCGAAGCGATGCTAGGTGAAGGCAAGCTGGGGACTCGTGATCTTCTCATGACCCCAACCAGGATTGGGAATGGCAGGCTGCATCGGGCGCGCGAGCAGGGGGCTGGGCACCCCAACGTCCACATACATCCATCGCTCCCGGAACCCGCTCGCAGAAGGCGGGAGGCTGAAATCGATCCCCGAGGCGGCCGTCTCCGGCACGGCCTAGAAGCTCACGCACCCCGAGCACCGGGAAGGGTCAGACAAGTGCAGAGAGAAGAAGTGGTGCGGAAGGGCGATGGAAGGGGGAATCCCCACCATGGCCTCACAGACAAAGGCGAAGACAGCAAGCAGAGCAATGGATTGGGGCCCAAGATGCATCATGTGGATCTGGTAATGAGAAAGCACCGCGTTGAAGAGGGCGGAAAAGGGGGGAACCGGGCCTGCCCACAAGGCGTCGACAAAGAATCGGACCTCCGTGACGACCCTGTCGAAGGAGGCGTGTTACATGGGCCAGACCATTGTCTTCCCGCACTCATTGAAGCTGGAGGCAAGCGCAGAGCAGACCTTCTCCAGGGCCTCCAAGTTGAGTATGAGTGATTTGTCGACGGCGGGAGCCGCCGTCGGAGGCGCAGATTTCTTCCCCTTATTCTTTTTTGTCGGCGCCATGGCAATGGGAAGGGGGAAGAGCTCGAGATGGATTGGAGGTGGAAGGAGAGGCTCGAGGAGGAAAGTGGAACAGGGAGCGCGTAAGCTGCGAAGGGAGGATAACTGTGTACAAGCCTCATGGCCGCCTAGCCAGGAGCGTAATGAGGGAGCGTGGGGAAGCGGAGACGCCCACGTCAAATAAACTGCCATGCGGCGCCCAAGGCCGCAGGCTGATGGGGCCCGTGGTGCTCCGCACTTGCCCCTTCGCTTCTCCGTTAAGCCAAGTCCGAGCGCGCCTTGGGCCCAGGGGCTACTGTTGGTGTTCTGTGAACGGGGGTCCCTAGACTTGCCTGCCTTCGGCCTACGGCGTGGCTCAAGTGGTGGCCCAGTACGACCCATCTTCATGAGTGCAAGACTCAAGACCCTCGCGAGGGGCCAAGCCTCGCGGGGCGGACGATGCAAGGCTACCTCAGGAGCGGCCTCGCCAGGCAGGCTCGCGAGGAGGCGGAGAGATCAAGGCAGGGTACCTTGCGAGGTGCTCGTGACGCAAGCCATGACGATCGAGACCAGGCGGGCGCCGGGCGGGCGCTGACCTGCGCAGTGTCCTTGTTTCCTCTTTGGTGCAAAGGGGGCAAGCACAGACGCGGAGTACCGAGGCATCAGGCAAAGGTTGCCATTCCAGTGCAACGAGACCACGACCAGCGGAGCGGCGGGATGGAGGTCACCGTGGAGCCCAAGACAACGTCATCGCCAGTGCCTTTGGCAGACGAAGACCAACTTTAGTCAGGATAACTTGTACTATATGTTCCCCTTCAAAATGGCCGTTGTTGGCGCCCTTCTCGCTCAAAATTTGGGAAGAGGCCCAGGGCCTCTATATATAGGACTAGCCACCACAGTAGAGAGGGATCCAGTTTTGGAGAGGAGATACTTAGTAGAGAGAGAAGCGATCGAACTCATGCAAGTAGTTCATCGCACCAGCTCAAGAACACCTCTCGCGAGGCTGTTCTTCCTTGTACTGTTCATCATCAGCCCCTGAGGCAATCCACCACCCCACACACTGGAGTAGGGTATTACACCACAACGGTGGCCCGAACCAGTATAAACCTTGTGTCCCTCGTGATGTTCATCGTTTTTAGCTTAGTTCTCACGAGTTGATCGAACGTAGATCGGTAGGGGAGAGATCTTCGTGCGCACCCGAGAGTTCGAACCTTAAGGGTCTACCGGAACCCAACATCTGACATTTGGCGCGCCAGGTAGGGGTGCACCGGAATCTTCCTTCATCTGTCCTATGTTTCGCCGGTTCACCGCCTCCATGTCCGGCGACCCGACGGCCAACTCCGACCGCTGGGCGGCATGGCCTGCCCATGTCGTGCCGCCTGCCCAAGGTTACCTCAACCCCGCATCTCAGGCAGCCCATGCCCCGCATAACACTGCGGGGCACGGGCGGCGCGGTCAGGCGTCCTCCGCCCTCACTCCACGACAAGTATGATCAGCAGCAAGGGCCTCAAGCCATGCTGCATCCACGGAGCCGCACACCCGACGGGAGCAGGCAAACATGAAGGCCGCGCTCACGGTGGCGCGAGAGCTGCTTTGGTGCAGATAGCAGGAAAGCGGCCGCGACGTGCTGCTGGAATGCGTCGCCGAACTCCTGCATGCCGCTGCGTTGGGGGCTCCCCTGTTCTGCGTCCAGCTTCCACCCCAGCCCCGGAAGGATCACGAGGCGGAGCGATCCGCGCCCACGTGCCCCCGGGCACGCCTCAAGGCTTCATCAACACCGGCCCGGCCACCAGCACCGAGCAACAAGCTACGCCGGCGCCGCCACTAATAAGCGAGAGCATGCGCATCGCTTCCTTTGGTCCCAGCAGGCCGCCACCCTACCATCCCCAAGATGGAGCTTCAATTCGAACTGCATGTCATGCGGAGCACCATGGTGAGGCCTTTGGGGTGGTGACCCTGGAGGCCTATGTGCCCCGCATGGTGGATCGGGGGTACGCACTGGAGGAAGACCACGGCTCGTTCCTTGGGTCAGGCTGGGAGGAAGAGGCGCTAGAAGTTGAGCTCTTTCAGAAGCCTCACGGGAGCCTCGACAACTACCGGGTACCGCTAATTCCTCAGGAGGAGGCTTATTCTAATCATGGGTCACAGGAGATTCAGGTCACTGCACCGGATGGCTGCCCCAGTGCGGCGATCTCCTGCCCCTCAGGAGGAGGGCACTGGGGGCAGCAGGAGAGGGGTCGGGAGCCAGGCTCCTCCCCGCGGCGTGCGGAGCAAGGTGTTCTTCGGAGGTAGGCCCTCTGCTGGGGAGGTGCCCCAGGGCCTGCCCCCGGCAGAGGACCCGTGGTCATCGGGGGAACCGCTGGCGTCCCCTTTTCCCCATTGGTGTCGACCTGGTTTCCGGTCGCCGTCGGTGGGGTCAAGTGTGGCGCAAGGCGGGGCCCTCGTCTGGCGATATGAAGCAAGGCCAGTACCTGTGAAGAAGGCCCAGTGCCTGTGAAGCTCGCCGCCCATGACACTCTCACGTAATAATGAGTTGGGGATGTACACGCCCCGGAGTCTCCGGAGAGCCGCCCTCGGGCCTCGGGGTCTCCCACCCACGCCCAGTGGCGGCACTTAGCTCTGCGCTGGTGAGAAGACGTCGAAGACTAGACTAGGTGCCGAACGCGGCCATTTTCTCTTGCTTTCTTTTTCGTGCGAACAAGCTCTCTCGTTTTGGACCTAAGTTGAAATTGGATTCGTGTTTGCGTATGCGGGAAGGGGTGTTGTGTCTTATTCGTGTGCTTTCTCGTGCTCCGATTTCTATTCAATTTGAAATTCACACTAGCTGCCTCCCCCTCGCGAGCGGGGCAGGGCCCAGCATGTGCGCCCTTCGTCCCGCGGCCGGCATCTGGTCCACCCAGGCTCTCGCCGCATGGTAAAACAGGACCCTCGTGAGGCCCTTGGAAGGACACCGCGAGCTCACTCTGGGATCGCCGAGACGAGGGTAAACCACGACACCCCACTCATCACAAAAATCATGGCACCGTGTGGGCGCCCATCGGGCACCAATCTTGACAATACGCGGGCAACAATCTTTTTACATGAGGGGCTTCCCCTCCCAAAATGCTCTCACGACCTTTAGGGCCACACCCGAGCCTTTTCATGTGCAGGACAAGCAGCAGGGGGAAGCGCGGGATCAATCGGACATATCACTCACCGTATCCCCAAGGGCGTCCTCAGAGGCGTCGCTGGCGCCGCCTTCGTCGCCGTCAGCTTCTCCATCGCCATTGCCGGCACCGTCTTCACCACCGTTCACCATGTCACCTTCAACAACAACAACGATCACCCCATCGTCATCAGAGGTGAAGGCCCGGACGAGCGCATCTACGTTGTCCTCCACCCACCGTGCTAGATCACCTTGAACAGCATCAGGCACTAGGGCGATGGCAGCATCAAAGTCGAAGTGGGGATCGAGGTTCTGGAGATGGCTGAAAACGCAGGAGAATGCCCGCGCGAGCAGGCCGCGGCTTCATTCCTCCACCAGCTGACGAGACCTCTCAGAGCGGGTCTCCAGATGCGTCACCACGTCAGCGAAGAACTGGAGATTGTCGGCTTAGTTGGTCACATGCAGCTCCTCAGCGACGGCCTCGCAAATGTTGCCCAAGGCCGTGTAAGCCCTTTCCCTGAGCGTCCGGAGCATGGGACCGTGCATGTGTTCCAGCGTCTACCGCTCGCGGATCTCATCCGTATTCCACTGCGTGACGGCCTCGGCATCATAAACCCATCGTTGAAGAAGGAGCAGTTCGGCACGGGAGGTCGCCAGCTCAGCATGCGCCGAGCCTAGGGCGACAGCGGAGGCCTCAGCTCACTGCGTGGCTTCAGTCAACCTGGTCCTGAGGGTAGCAGTCCTGCCCGCGGCTTCAGCCTTGATTGACTCCAGCCGCTCTTCACATTCGCGCTCAAGGCCGGCGTGAGCCTAGGCCACGCGACGGTCGATCCACTCCTGGATCCGGGCCTCCCGCGCGGCAACATCGTCCTCCGCATGGGCGGCCTGGTGCTCCCTCGTCTCCAACCACTCCAGATCAAGGTTGCGCTCGGCAGCCTCCAACGTCAGCGCTTCCTCGCGCCTTCGGAGTTCTTCCTCTTCAGCACCCCCCCCCCTTCAGCAGCACAAGGGAGGATCAGCGCAGCTCCACCTGCTGCTCCAAGGAGTTGCACCAGTCTTGGAGCTCCCACGTGCGCTCCTCTGTAGCTCTGCGTCGCTTGTGTGCCTCCTGAGCTTCATCAAGGGCCCAGGAACGGGCCTTTCGAGAGGCCACCAGGGATGCTTCTGCCTTGGCGTTTTTGAGGTCACGCTGGTGGCGCGCGAGACCGACAGCCGCTTTCAGCTTACGCCGCTCCTCGACCAGCCTCAAGACTTCAGCTATGAGACGCGTGTCTTCAGCCGCCAGCTCTGCGTCTAGCGGACTCACTGCATCGGCTGCCCTCTGGAGGAACTCTTGGCGGACAGCGATGCGCTCATGTGCACGTCCAAGCACGTCGTCAGCACCATCCTCCGCCATTGACGCTAGTGGAGGGCCTCGGAGTGGTTCGCCCCCTCTCGGCAGGGGGCTGGGGGCAGGTGAGGGAGTCCTGGTTTAGGGGGTATCCGGACAGCCGGACTGTGTACAACGTCCGGACTATTGAAGCATGAAGATAGGAGACTCAAGACTTCGGCCCTGTCTGGATGGGACTCTCCTTTGCGTGGAAGGCAAGCTTGGCGATCCAGATATTATATTTCATTCCTTGTAACTAACTCCATGTAAACCCTAGCCCTCTCCGGTGTCTATATAAACCGGAGAGGTTGGTCCTTAGAAGGCCGATCACAATTACAATCATACCATCATAGGCTAGCTCTTAGGGTTTAGCCTCTATGATCTCGTGGTAGATCTACTCTTGTACTACCCATATCATCAATATTAATCAAGCAAGAAGTAGGGTTTTACCTCCATCGAGAGGGCCCGAACCTGGGTAAACACCTGTGTCCCTTGCTTCCTGTTACCATCAGCCTCGATGCATAGATCGGGACCCCCTACCCGAGATCCGCCGGTTTTGACACCGACATTGGTGCTTTCATTGAGAGTTCCTCTGTGTCGTCGCTGTCAGGCTCGATGGCTCCTTCGATCATCATCAACGATGCTGTCTAGGGTAAGACTTTCCTCCCCGGACAGATCTTCGTGTTCGGCGGCTTCGCACTGCGGGCCAATTTTCTTGGCCACCTGCAGCACATCGGTAGCTATGCCCCGACCACTAGGTCAGGTTCAGGAACTTGAACTACACGGAGGATATCCGAGGAGACTTGATCTTTGACAGATTTGGCCCAGCATCAAGAGTGCCGAACAGTCACGATGAGCATGGCCTAGACCTGCTGTCGGATGGTGCTCGGGATATCACCCCAGCAGAAGCCTCAAACTTAAATCCGGGGCAGATTGCGTTGCCCAAGGACGGAGGGCTGGACCCCGCCCCATAGGCTGTACCCTCATAGGCGATGGAGCCGAACACAGGCCTCACTCTTGACGGAGCCTGTGACTCCGGACCCCCGGATTCATATCCGGTTGTAGGTCCCAGTCCACGCGCCCCCGGGCCCGCCGAGCCTGATTGGGCTCCAGTGATGGAGTTCACCGCGGTGGACATTTTTCAGCACTCGCCCTTTGGCGACATGCTGAACTTATTGAAGTCTCTCTCTTTGTCAGGAGACTCTGGTCCGAACTATGTTAGGCTTGGGTAGGAAGCAGATGACGACAGAATTCGTTGCCCACCCACCACCCACTTCATTGCCACGATCAATGATCTATCCAACGTGCTTTACTTCGACTCCGAAGACATCGACGGTACGAACAACGATGTAGGAGAATTGTCATATCCCTAGCCTTACCTTGTACTAGGCTAGCACTTGTCTGTTGCATCATGTTTAAATTCTTTTGAAACTTGAAATGGGGATTGCCTAAACCCTAGCATCAAAGGAATTCACAAGGTTCAACTAAAATATTTTCAGTGAATCCAAATGGCTTTCAAAAATGTTCATCATTTCTGGAAAATGCTGGAATCATAACCAGAGGTGTTGAACATTTTTCCATGAATATTTGGGCTCTGAATTAAATCATATAGTATTTGCATTTGGGCATTTAAATGCTATTAAATATTTTAAATGTCCAAATAATCATAAACTAAAATGTCTACTATTGGAAATATTCCAAAAAGTGGGCATGAGAAGTTTCATGATTTTTGCGTTAGTTTTAGTATTTTTAATAAAGCTCTAAAGTTGCAAAAAAACAAAAACAATTAGAAAAGAGAGAGAGAGAGAAAGGACTCACCAGGGCCACCTACCTGGCTTACCTACAGCCCACCTGGCCTGGCACTGCTGGCCCAGCCCATCGGGCCCTCCACCGTCTTCTACCTCCTGCCAGTGGGCAGGAGGGCGTGTGGCCGCCGTGCGTGCCCACGCGCTCCGTGCCACCTCCTGCTTGCCGACGAGCCCTGGACGCGTGGACAATTTTCCCCGTGTCATCACAATCCTGCTGACCCCCTCTCACTCTCTCTCGAGCTCATCCCCCTCCTTTGTTCTCTCTCCCTCTCACCACCGAACGCCACCGTCGCCGCCGTTCGCTGCCACCGTGACCACTGTGGTCCTCTCGCCCCATCCCCGTGTCCAAAAGCTCTGTGACGATGCAAAGCTCCTTCACGCGGAAGATCCCGAACCCAAGAGCACCGTGGTGACACCTTCGAGCTCGTCTTCCACCTCGGGTGCCACCGATCACCGTCGTCGATTCGCGACGTCTGGCGCGCCCCCGAGCCCACTGACCTTCTGCGCCGCCTCCCTGTGAGCTCCTCATCTCTCCTCTTTGCCCGCCCCCTCCGTTCCCGTCCTCTCGCCATTGTTCCGCAAGTGCCCGAAGCTCGCCGCCGACAGCCATGTCGCCGTCGTGGCTACAGACGTCGTAGCTTGCCCCTGAGCACGTCATCGTGCTCGTGCTGCTCCTAGGAGAGGAATGCACCTGCTAGCTCACCTTCCCATGCACCATAGTGAGTAGCCGATCCTGCCCGAGCTCCGGCCGCCGCCGGGAGCTCGCTTCCGGCGAACTCCGGCCACCCTGCGCCCTCCCGTCGGTCTCCCTGGATGCGCACGGGCACGAGCTTCCTTCTGGTGCCCCTGGCGCGTCGACCCGTGGCCTCTGGCGAGTTCCGAGCGGGCTCCGCCATGGTTCGGGGTCGCCGCCGGCTGAACTCCGGCGAGCCGACGTGGCCGCATGATTAGCGCTAATCACGACCAGCTAACACTCCCTAGAGCCACTGACTACCAGGTCCCACAGACTAATTAACCCAGCTTAGCTCCTGTTTAGACTAAACTAACCCCACGGGCCCCATAGGTCAGTTTGACCTGGCCACGTCACCTGTTGATCCGCCCCACACGTCAGTGCTGACTTGCTGACGTGGCTGTTGACTAGGCCCCACCTGTCAGCGACACTAACCAACACTGGGTCACTGACTAGGGGACCCCACTGGCTAGGTTTGACTTGGACCGGCCTTGTTGACTCTGACGTCATAGTGACGGAATGCTGACGCAATAAGTATTTTCTGGATTTATTTTTATACAGGAAATTCCAAAAATACCACAAACTTCTAAAAATCATAGAAATTCAACTGTAACTCCAAGTGAAACAAATTATATATGAAAAATGATCAGAAAAAATCCAATCTATCCATCTGTTACATTTTCATGCATGTTAGAACAAATTTTGTTAACTGTTAAGGTCAAATCAATTAAATGGCATTTGAATAATCACATATGGAGTTTGAATTTGAATCTTGTATTCAAACCAACTTCATTTAATCTGTTGCTAGTTGCATTAGCTCAAATCACGGCATATTTCCATGTCATGATCATGCATCATATTGTGCATTGCATTGATTGTGTTCTTCCTTGTTTGCCGGTGTTCGTCCCCTCTCGATAGGCGTGGTTCTGACAATGAGATCGATGACACCGATGAAGAGTTATACTATCCTCAGAAGTGCCAGGCAAGCAAAACCCCCTTGTTCATTCCGATACAATCCCACTCTCTTGCTCCTGCTCTCTTTTACTGCATTAGGAAAACAACGATTCAACTGTTACATGTTGCGGTAGTTGAACCCCTTTCCTCTGCATGACCTGTCATTGCCATAGTAAATAGATAAAACCCACTAGCATGAGTAGGAGTTGTTTGAGCCCTGATGTGCCTACTCATTCATGCTTGTTTGTCATGCCTGCAACTGCTTAGAGTTGAGTCAGGTCTGATTCATCGGGGATGAATCGGAGGTGTGTGAACATGTCCTACTTTGTGTGAGCTAAGTGTGTGAACACGATTTGGTAAAGGTAGCGGTGAGAGGCCATGTAGGAGTACATGGTGGGTTGTCTCATTGAAACCGTCCTCAGGAACTGAGTTCTGTGTTTGTTATCCATGAACAGTTACTAACACACATTGGGTTCTGGTAACTCGACCCCTCTCGACTTATTAATCATCATGATCTCTGTCCAGGAGTTGCAACTAGTTTCTGGTGTTTGTAGGTAGTGTTAGTAGTCTACCAAGTGGCACCCGGTACAGGTGGGCTTGGGACAGACTAGGCACAGTGGCCCGGTGTACCAAGTGGCACCCGGATGGTGGACTTGGGAACCCTGAACACATCGTTTGGGGCCGTGAGCGACACCCCGGCCGGATCTCCTTGCGGATGGAACCCGAATATGTGATAAACCTGTACTAGAGGCTTGTGTGCTTAGTCAGGTCGTGGCCGACTCCCTCTCCACGCTTCTGCTTGAAGGTTGCCGAGATACATGACGTGTACATGGCGGTAAGTGGTGAGAGCGTGTGTGAAGAAGTACATTCCTGCAGGGTTAATATGATCTATTCGAATAGCCGTGTCCGCGGTAAAGGACTTCTGGGTTGCCTGTACAGTTCATAGACAAGTGAAAGTGGATACTCTAAAATGCGTAAGATAAGTGTGAGTTCTATGGATGGAGTTCTCATAGGGAGACGGGAGCGGATCCATAGTGGTGTATTGATATGGTGAATATGTGGACTCGTGTGTGCCACCTCAAAAGAGTTACTTGCAGTCGTAGTTCGGGATAGCCACCGAGTCAAAGCTGGCTTGCTGCAGTTAAACCACACCATCCCCTTTGTTGATAATGATGCATATGTAGTTAGTTCTGATGTAAGTCTTGCTGGGTACATTTGTACTCACGTTTGCCTATTTTATGTTTTTGCAGAGAGACTTCAGTCTCATTAATAGTTCCGCATGAACTTCGACGTTTAGCTTGTTACCTCTGCTATGATCATGAGCCCTCGGCAGGATGTAGTAGTTAGTCAGGCTTCTCAGCCTTTTTCATTTGTAGATGTCTGTACTCAGACATGTTAAGCTTCCGCATGTGCTTTGACTTGTATGCTCTGAATGTTGGGTCATGAGACCCATGTTTGTAATATCTCGCTCCTCGGAGCCTATTGAATAAAATACTTGAGTTGTAGAGTCATGTTGTGATGCCATGTCGTATTTGCACATATCGAGCATATTGTGTGTATGTTATTGAAATGCTTGGTATGTGTCGGATCTAACTATCTAGTTGTTTATCCTTGGTAGCCTCTCTTACCGGGAAATGTCTCCTAGTGCTTCCACTGAGCCTTGGTAGCTTGCTACTGCTCCGAAACACTTAGGTTGGCCGGCATGTGTCCTTCTTTGTTCTTGTGTCTGTCCCTTTGGGGAAATGTCATGTGGTGTCTACCGAAGTCCTGTTAGCCTGCTACAGCCCGGTTTACCGGAGTCCTGCTAGCCCAGTTGCTACAGCCCGGATTCACTCGCTGATGACCGACACATTCGTTGCTGCGTCATGTATGCCTGTCCCTGTAAGTTAGTGCCACTTTGGGTTCACGACTAGCCATGTGAGCCTGGGCTCCTTGTCATATGGATGCTAGCGACACTATCATATACGTGTGCCAAAAGGCGCAAACGGTCCCGAGCCTGGTAAGGCTACACCCGTGGGAATACCGTGCGTGAGGCCGCAAAGTGATATGAGGTGTTACATGCTAGATCGGTGTGGCATTGAGTCGGGGTCCTGACAGCTTTGGTATCAGAGCTTGACTGCTTGTAGGATTACCAAGCCAAACTGGTCGAAGTCGAGTCTAGAAATTCTTTAGTTATATAAGGGAATTGATTGTGGGATGGAACGTAAGGCTCTTTTTACTCCTTATACCTCATGCCTCTGATCCGAGTCATCCTATCTTTCCGACGGGGTTAAGAAACTAGGCTTTCTCATCTCCCTATTAGGTTCACGTGTTACTAATCCGTAGAATCTTAGGATTGTTGGTTTCAGGCCTCAGTTCAATTTCTACTACTTTTAGTATGTTGTCAGCTAAACCAAAACCTTGATATGATGTTGTTAAGTGACTATGCCAAACCTTGTGAATGTCTCAAATCTTTTTCTGAGCATTTACAGCCGTTATGCTGTCCGAGTCATCCCAGGTTTCTAAATAGTCTGATGCATTTGCAAATCCCTTCTTTCTGTTCCCGATGTCCCTTTGGGCCAGTTAAAGCACACTAATCGGTCTGTTGAGGTACTCGATTGCCTAGACATATGTGTTGGAGCTATTATCATGACTCTAGATGTCTTAGGGGATCATCTAGTAATCTAGCCATGTTTTCTGTTCCCAGTGTGATGATTCTGGCCTTTATTCTCGAAAGCATCCCGTGATGCCACTTAGTAGTAGGTATTCTACTCCTTGGGTTTTGGACCCGAGATTCACCCTACTTACCTCCTGTTGATAGTGTTTGCTTGTTCCTTTAGGTTATGAGTAACCTTTGCATTAGTCCTCGAGGTCCGTGGTATTTCCTTCTTCCAAATACTATAAACCACTTATGGCAGAAGTTTGTTAGATCAAAAGATCACATCAGGAGTGCTCTCGATGAGTTCTTCATTTTATATTGTGACTCTGCCAATTCTACCTTCTTCGCATGGGTTATCCTGAATAAACCTGTTGAACTTGGTTCGACATGCTAATCCATGCATCCACAACTCAGGAAACCATATGTTCCTTTGAGTTGTCCCTCTTTAGTTGTTTTCTGACCTTCATCTATCAATTGATAGTCAAGAGTATGCGTGCATTGGTTCATCGTTGCCTATTACTCTTGTGGTCCGTCAAGCCATTCTATTCCAGAATGACTAGGAGAAACAAACTCTAGTACCTCATCCATATCCAGGATTGGGTCAAAGCAGTTGTACTCCGCAGATCAAAATGCCAATCCAGCTTTTGCTCTGTTCTACCTTGGAGTATTACTATCTTTATATCAAGAATATCATCGAATTGCACACCACCCTATGAACTCTTGATACAGTGATACTCTCTCCATCATTATTAATTTCTCGGTCCCCATGTTCTTGCAACCGGAACACCGACAAGTGAATCATGATGTATGCAATCTATACTCCTAGCAACTCCGTTGCTTCGTAGTTAAAGGACAATAATTTTCTCCTTAGCATGTTGGTTATTGAATCATCGTCCTAAGGTTGATGGTGCTACCTAGTCCCTATTTCCGGTGCACTCTTTGATCGATGAGTTAGGATTATTTCAAATCCTCGCTCTATTGATCATATCGTCTTGCCCTGAAAAGCAAGATTGTTCTCGAGCTTAGTAACATATCGGTGGTTCGTGATTTTCCGAATATCTTATCGGAAGTGTTACCAGGTCACCTGACCGCTATGTTGAGTTCGTGATCAAGTTGGTTTCTTGTAAACCACCCCTTCTCCAAGAATCTGTGTTGGATACCCCTGAGCTAGTTGGTCAAGCTAAATAACAACTTGGAGAGTTGGAAGATAAAAGCTTGTCTAACTTAGTTCAATTCCAAAGGGATATCTTGTATGTATGTTGAAGAAAGATGATATCTTCAACGATTGGTCCCGGTGATCAGTTATTGGACCTATTATCTTCTCAAAACTTTGATTTGAGTGTGGGCTATTGTCAAATCAAGTTAGAACCAATGTTGTCTTACTCGTGGTTGATTCCTCGAGCATACACCATTACATCTTTTGGTCTGACCAATACTATCACATTGTTCACATAATGGTGGAAGTCCAGTGATATGGAAATTCCTATGAGTTGCTGTTGAGCCCATCAGCGGCATTTTCTCTCCTTCATGATTCGTGTTGAACATCCAGCTGGTGTTGGGAACTTGTGTAAGAATTTTCTTCATGCCCCGTTCATGAAGTATATGTTCGGATGAAAGAAGTGACTTTCTCCAAGTTCACGTGCATTAGGTGTAAGTTGCCGCCATGAATTTCAGAAAGTTAGTTTTGCTTCCCCTGGAATCGTCCCAAGTTAGTCATGCATGTGCGAAGTATTCTGTGGTTTGGTAGATTAATTACCTCCACTCCATGTGTAATTCCTAGCACCCCAAGTCATTGATTGATTTGTTCAAGGAAAAGAAGTCTAGCGCACGTAAAGACTTCGAAATCCTTGATGATGGATCCTAACCTGAACTCAATAGTGTTTTATTATAAGACTTCTACATGGTCATGCTTGTCTGGGACAACGTGTTCACATGTTGTAGCAGAACCAGCTCATGTTTTGGAGCTTGCTATTGTAGTTCATTTCTTGAGAATCTCGCAACATCGTCTTATCGATTTGTGTTGCAAAATTTCTTTTCCAGACATGATGTCTGAAATGTCCTGTTCCCGACCAGATCTGAATCTCAGGCAGATACGATGGTTGGAACTTCTCCAAGATCTATGATGTAGGTCCCGACAAGGTCGATGTTGGCTGACACACCTAGCCGGAAGATCTATTATTGTAGCTTCTTGATTAAGCAATTTGACCATCTTCTCCATGAGGATTTGGTATGACTTATTCCACAAGTTGTTCCTTATGGATTTTTGTGCTTTTGAAGTCCGACCTTTACTTGATGGCCATGTTGATGTTTTAAGCATTGACTGTGGTACCTAGTACATCAAGGAGAACATTAGAAGCGGAGTGCTAAATGTCTCTCGGTCGATCATCCAAATTTGCTTCTTTGGCATTGCTAAGGAAAAATCTAAGAAAGTGATGTCCTCCTTTGCACCTGCATCCTCCATCACCGTTCATCATGGAAGTATGATGTGTTGCCAGGATCCTTGGCACGGATGTTGGTAAAACCTTGATGAATTTGGAAATGCTCAAATTCTTGAAAGCATGCTCAGTCACTAGGTTATATCCTTGGTATCAACTGGAATGTGACTTCCATTTGCCGAGTTGTTCTATAACTGTAGTTTCCGTTCCAAACTGGGTATGACATTCATTCGTATTCGTTCAAATGATCAATTTTGAATTGCCCTTAGGTTGGTATGAAGAGTTTCAATGATCTAGGTATCAAAAGTAATTCTTTTTGCCACTTAAGGGAATAATTCTACGAGTCACCTTCTCTAAGGTGCCCCGTTATGGAATCATGGCAATTATTTCATCGTTATCTTGAAACCATTCACCATCTCCTCTAGCGTTGAATTGTTGCCTACAAAATTTAACCCCCATCATCTGTTCTTCCATCCCTCCCGAAGTGTGTTTGAACATCTCAGCTCAAGAGGTGTTCTATGCCTCATTCCATGAATTGATCGTGAGTTGCTCGATCTTCGAGAAGATCGATTCATGTATAGTTTCTTTCTGTCGTCGTCGTGTTGGATGAAGTTTTTGAAAGGAGAGACGTCAAGATCAATTTGAAGCAATGAGTCAACATCTTCGAGAAGAGCAATTGGATCATGAAGGTTGTGTTAGTTTGTGTCCCCTTTGTCCTCTTACCTCACGTCTTGAATCTCGGGACGAGATTTTTGTTTAGTGGGGGTGAGTTGTCGCATCCCTAGCCTTACCTTGCACTAGGCTAGCACTTGTCTGTTGCATCATGTTTAAATTCTTTTGAAACTTGAAATGGGGATTTCCTAAACCCTAGCATCAAAGGAATTCACTAGGTTCAACTAAAATATTTTCAGTGAATCCAAATGGCTTTCAAAAATGTTCATCATTTCTGGAAAATGCTGGAATCATAACCAGAGGTGTTGAACATTTTTCCATGACATATTTGGGCTCTGAATTAAATTATATAGTATTTGCATTTGGGCATTTAAATGCTATTAAATATTTTAAATGTCCAAATAATCATAAACTAAAATGTCTACTGTTGGAAATATTCCAAACAGTGGGCATGAGAAGTTTCATGATTTTTGCGTTAGTTTTAGTATTTTTAATAAAGCTCTAAAGTTGCAAAAAAACAGAAACAATTAGAAAAGAGAGAGAGAGAGAGAAAGGACTCACCTGGGCCACCTACCTGGCTTACCTGCAGCCCACCTGGCCTGGAACTGCTGGCCCAGCCCACCGGGCCCTCCATCGTCTTTAACCTCCTGCCAGTGGGCAGGAGGGCGTGTGGCCGCCGTGCGCGCCCACGCGCTCCGCGCCACCTCCTGCTTGCCGACGAGCCCCTGGACGCATGGACGATTTTCCCCGTGTCGTCACAATCTCGCTGACCCCCTCTCACTCTCTCTCGAGCTCATCCCCCTCCTCTGTTCTCTCTCCCTCTCACCACCAAATGCCACCATCGCCGCCGTTCGCTGCCACCGTGACCACCGTGGTCCTCTTGCCCCCTCCCCGTGTCCAAAAGCTCTGTGACAACGCAAAGCTCCTTCACGCGGAAGATCCCGAACCCAGGAGCACCATGGTGACGCCTTCGAGCTTGTCTTCCACCTCGGGCGCCACCGATCACCGTCGTTGATTCGCGACGTCTGGCACGCCCCCGAGTCCACTAACCTTCTACGCCGCCTCCCTGTGAGCTCCTCGTCTCTCCTCTTTGCTCGCCCCCTCTGTTCCCGTCCTCTAGCCGCCGTTCCGCAAGTTCCCGAAGCTCTCCGCCGACGGCCATGTCGCTGTCGTGGCTACAAACGCCGTAGCTTGCCCCTAAGCACGTCATCGTGCTCGTGCTGCTCCCAGGAGACGAATGCACCTGCTAGCTCACCTTCCCATGCACCATAGCAAGTAGCCGGTCCTGCCCGAGCTCCAGCCGCCGCCAGGAGCTCGCTTCCGATGAACTCTGGCCACCCTGCGCCCTCCCGTCGGTCTCCCCAGATGCGCACGGGCATGGGCTTCCTTCTGGTGCCCCTGGCGCGTCGACCCGAGGCCTCTGGCGAGTTCTGAGCGGGCTTCGCCGTGGTTCGGGGTCGCCGCCGGCTGAACTCCGGTGAGCCGACGTGGCCGCGTGATTAGCGCTAATAAGGCCAGCTAACCCTCCCCAAAGCCACTGACTACCGGGCCCCACGGACTAATTAACCCTGCTTAGCTCATGTTTAGACTAAACTAACCCCACGGGCCCCACAGGTCAGTTTGACCTGGCCACGTCACCTCTTGACCGGCCCCACACGTCAGTGCTGACTTGCTGACGTGGCTGTTGACCCGGCCCCACCTGTCAGCGACACTAACCAGCACTGGGTCACTAACTAGGGGACCCCACTGGCTAGGTTTGACTTGGACCGGCCTCGTTGACTCTGACGTCATAGTGACGCAATGCTGACGCAATAAGTATTTTCTGGATTTATTTTTATACAGTAAATTCCAGAAAATATGACAAACTTCAAAAAATCATAGAAATTCAACCGTAACTCCAAATGAAATAAATTATATATGAAAAATGATCAAAAAATCCAATTTATCCATCTGTACCATTTTCATGCATGTTAGAACAACTTTTGTTAACTGTTTAGGTCAAATCAATCAAATGGCATTTGAATAATCACATATGGAGTTTGAATTTGAATCTTGTATTCAAACCAACTTCATTTAATCTGTTGTTAGTTGCATTAGCTCAAATAACAGCATATTTCCATGTCATGATCATGCATCATATTATGCATTTCATTGATTGTGTTCTTCCTTGTTTGCCGGTGTTCGTCCGCTCTTGATAGACGTGGTTCTGACGATGAGATCGATGACACCGATGAGGAGTTATACTATCTTCAGAAGTGCCAGGCAAGCAAAACCCCCTTGTTCATTCCGATACAATCCCACTCTCTCGCTCCTGCTCTCTTTTACTGCATTAGGACAACAACGATTCAATTGTTACATGTTGTGGTAGTTGAACCCCTTTCCTTTGCATGATCTATCATTGCCACAGTAAATAGATAAAACCCACTGGCATGAGTAGGAGTTGTTTGAGCCCTGATGTGCCTACTCATTCTTGCTTGTTTGTCATGCCTTCTACTGCTTAGAGTTGAGTCAGGTCTGATTCATCGGGGATGAATCGGAGGCGTGTGAACATGTCCTACTGTGTGTGAGCTAAGTGTGTGAACACGATTTGGTAAAGGTAGCGGTGAGAGGCCATGTAGGAGTACATGGTGGGTTGTCTCATTGAAACCGTCCTCAGGAACTGAGTTCTGTGTTTGTGATCCATGAACAGTTACTACCACACATTGGGTTCCGGTAACTCGACCCCTCTCGACTTATTAATCAACATGATCTCTATCCAAGAGTTGCAACTAGTTTCTGGTGTTTGTAGGTAGTGTTAGTAGTCTACCAAGTGGCACCCAGTACAGGTGAGCATGGGAAAGACTACGCATAGTGGCCCGGTGTACCAAGTGGCACCCGGATGGTGGACTTGGGAACCCTGCCCACATCGTTTGGGGCCGTGAGCGACACCCCGGCCGGATCTCCTTGTGGATGGAACCCGAATAGGCGATAAACCTGGACTAGAGACTTGTGTGGTTAGTCAGGCCGTGGCCGACTCCCTCGCCAGGCTTCCGCTTGAAGGTTGCCGAGATACATGACGCGTACATGGCGGTAAGTGGCGAGAGCGTGTGTGAAGAAGTACATCCCTGCAGGGTTAATATGATCTATTCGAATAGCCATGTCCGTGGTAAAGGACTTCTGGGTTGCCTGTACAGTTCATAGACAAGTGAAAGTGGATACTCTAAAATGCGCAAGATAAGTGTGAGTGCTATGGACGGCGTTCTTGTAGGGAGACGGGAGTGGATCCATAGTGGTGTATTGATATGGTGAATATGTTGACTCGTGTGCGCCACCTCAAAAGAGTTACCTGCAGTCGTAGTTCAGGATAGCCACCGAGTCAAAGCTGGCTTGCTGCAGTTAAACCACACCATCCCCTTTGTTGATAATGATGCATATGCATTTAGTTCTGATGTAAGTCTTGCTCGGTACATTTGTACTCACGTTTGCCTATTTTATGTTTTTGCAAAGAGACTTCAGTCTCATTAGTAGTTCCGCGTGAACTTCAACGTTTTGCTTGTTACCTCAGCTACGATCTTGAGCCCTCGACAGGATGTAGTAGTTAGTCAGGCTTCTCAGCCTTTTTCATTTGTAGATGTCTGTACTCAGACATGTTAAGCTTCCACATGTGCTTTGACTTGTATGCTCTGAATGTTGGGTCATGAGACCCATGTTTGTAATATCTCGCTCCTTGGAGCCTATTGAATAAAATACTTGAGTTGTAGAGTCATGTTGTGATGCCATGTTCTATTTGCACATATCGAGCATATTGTGTGTATGTTATTGAAATGCTTGGTACGTGTGGGATCTGACTAGCTAGTTGTTTATCCTTGGTAGCCTCTCTTATCGGGAAATGTCTTCTAGTGCTTCCACTGAGCCTTGGTAGCTTGCTACTGCTCTGGAACACTTAGGCTGGCCGGCATGTGTCCTTTTTCGTTCCTGTGTCTGTCCCTTCGGGGAAATGTCATGTGGTGTCTACCGGAGTCCTGTTAGCCTGCTGCAGCCCAGTTTACCGGAGTCCTGCTAGCCCAGTTGCTACAGCCCGGATTCACTCGCTGATGACCGACACGTTCATTGCTGGGTCATGTATGCCTGTCCCTGTAAGTTAGTGCCACTTTGGGTTAACGACTAGCCATGTCAGCCCGGGCTCCTTGTCATATGGATGCTAGCGACACTATCATATACGTGTGCCAAAAGGCGCAAATGGTCCCAGGCCTGGTAAGGCTACACCCGTGGGAATACCGTGCGTGAGGCCGCAAAGTGATATGAGGTGTTACATGCTAGATCGGTGTGGCATTGAGTCGGGGTCCTGACAAGAATTACAGGATCCACCACTCACAGGGCGGTGGACGGCCACCTCCTCATACGATATATATATGGTGGACACTCCGACGGAAACCAATGGCGATGAGGCAATGGAGGACAACCCCTCGGGAAAAAGAGCAAAGCATGGGTGTCGTCGGCGCCGCTCCAAGCCCCGCCACAGCAATACCGGCCCCGGAGACGAAAATAACCCGGATGGCGCCGAAGAAGAATATGACCCTGACCAGCCCGCCTTCGAGCAGGCCGAACAGGAAGATGAGCAGAACATCCCAGAAGAACAGGCGACGGACGCATACCCGGAGGGGGACAACTACATGCCCCCTCCGAAGACGAGATTAGCCTCGGCGACGACGAATTCGGCGTGCCTGAGGATCCCGTAGAGCAGGAGCGCTTCAAGCGCAGGCTTATAGCCACTGCGAGGAGCCTGAAGAAGAAGCAGCAACAACTTCAAGCTTATCAAGATCTGCTCACAGATAGATGGACTAAAGTCCTAGCAGCCGAGGAATATGGACTCCAACGCCAAACGGCTGACCGGCCACCCCGTGGCCGGGATAAAATGGGATATCAGCCCGGATACCAGCCCGCACCCCCACGCCGATACACTACGGCTCAGGGCAACAGGCAAGACCTGTAAGATATTCTAGAAAATAAAGCAGGACAACCAAGATCGATCTACGGATCGCGGGGGCGTGCCCCAGCGTGCGACGATGACCGTCGCGCCGGATACATCATCAACAAGTACGACCGGGCCGAACACAACAACCCAAACCAATCCGACCTGCGTAGCCACATAGCCCGGCACAGAGGCGCCGCACACCCCCTCTGCTTCACTGACGAAGTAATGGATCATGAATTCCCAGAAGGGTTCAAACCCGTAAATATTGAATCATATGATGGCACAACAGACCCCGCGGTATGGATCGAAGATTTCCTTCTCCACATTCACATGGCCCGCGGAGATGATCTACACGCCATCAAGTATCTTCCCCTTAAGCTCAAAGGACTAGCCCGACACTGGTTAAACAGCCTGCCAGCAAATTCCATTGGCAGTTGGGAAAACCTGGAAGACGCATTCCTTGATAAATTCCAAGGCACATATGTGCGGCCACCAGACGCCGATGACCTGAGCCACATTACTCAACAGCCTGGAGAGTCAGCCCGGAAATTCTGGACCCGGTTCCTTACTAAAAATAACCAAATAGTCGACTATCCGGACGCCGAAGCCCTAGCGACTTTCAAGCATAATATCCGTGACAAGTGGCTCGCTCGACACCTCGGCCAGGAAAAACCCGAGTCTATGGCAGCTCTCACAACCCTAATGACCCACTTTTGTGCGGGTGAGGATAGCTGGCTGGCTCGTAGCGGCACCACGCCACATTCGGGCACTTTGGACGGCCGCCATGCTAACGGCAAGCCACGGCGTAACACGCATAAGAGGTGGAGCAACGGCGACAGCACTGAAGACACGGCGGTCAACGCCGGATTCAGCGGATCTAAGTCCGATCAGCGGAAAAAGGCGTTCAAAAGAAAATCAGGGACCGTCCAGCCTGGACCGCATACTAGAGCGCTCGTGCCAAATTCATGGCACCCCGGACAAGCCAGCCAACCACACCAATAGAGACTGCTGGGTGTTCAAACAGGCCGGCAAGATAAATGCCGAAAACAAAGACAAGGGGCTGCACAGCTGTCGGGGGTTGGATACGACATATGCCAAAGGATGGCTTATCATAGTGGGATCGAGTAGAACGTCGCCGGTGCCTGGAAGCGGGATGAGGCGAAGACATGCACACCGACGGAACTTACCCAGCTTCAGGGCTCTCCTAGGAGATAACACCCCTACTGCTGCTCTGCGGGATCTCCGCATGATCACTAAGGCAAAGTGACTACAATGGTGCTCCTGGAGCTGTTTCGGGAGGCAGGAGAGGGCAAGGCTAGCTCTCTCATCCCTGTGCTATATGGTCTATCTCTATCTAGGTCCAAACCCTTTGCATGGGTGCCCCGGGGGGTTTATATAGGCCTACCACCCAGGGGGTACAATAGTAATCCGGCTGGGCGCGGGTCCCAGCCGTCTGTCTCTCAGGCCGCCGTCTTTCATGCCGGCGTCTGGGGCCCGCTGACTGGCAGGTCCCGCGGACAGGCTTGATACTGTAGCGGCACTGCTGATGATGCAGGATCGGTCATTGGGTCATGACAACAATGCCGCCATCTATCGGGCGATCACTGTCGCCATTCCCCATCCTATCTGGTGAATGACTCGTGGGGCCCTGGGGAGGGGTCGGCCGACTCCAAGGAGGCCGACTCCCACAGGTCCATCTTCGGGGCGCCCAGGCCGCCTTCGGCCCACCCAATGACAGGCGGCCCCGCCGTCTTCGGGCCGTACAGGCCGGCATCATGGGCATAGTGCGTGGTGCACTGTGGCTGAGGTCAAGGCAGGCATGGCAATAGTGCCGCGCCTCGCCGGAGATCTTCCAGCGATACGGCTCACTGTAGCCATGTCGGCCCTTCGTAAGCAGGGGGGGACGGCCACGCCATGACCGTACCCATCATCGTACTTCGGGATGAGGGAGGAGTCATGGGCCGACTCTCCATAGTCGGCCTCTCTGGAGGTCGCCAGCTCGGAGTCGGCTTATCTCGGAGTCGCTGTCTGGGACTCGGCTTGTCTTGGAGTCGCTCCTGGGGCTCGGCTTGAGGGGCGCGGCCTGCCCCGATGTCTTGAAAGGTCCTGGGACTCGGCATAGCCTACCCGTGACCCAATACTCCGACAGTAGTCCCTGAAGCTGGTGAAGCCCTGCGGGCGCTGCATTGTGGGGCTTCAATAGTTTCAACCTTCCAGGAGCGGACTCTGGAACTCGGCTGCCGTCTTCCCTTGGGCCGACTGTCGAGAGTCGGATGTTTAGCGAAGAGCCGCAGCTCGAAAGTCGCGGCGGGAAACCAGGCGGCGTGCCTGATACGCTTCCCCGCAGTCATCAGGGCGGTCCTATCGTGCGGCGCCACGTGGAGAGGGCAGTCTGCCTGCCCACGCGCGCGATGGGACGGGCCGTCAGGTGAGACCCGCCACTACCGTGCCTCGGCATACGGTCGGATCCGCTGCGGCCGTGGACGGTTAGTTTTCCCACGTCGTTACTGCATGCAGTAACTTCGTGGGGTAGAGCGTGGTGCGGCGTGGGGGCATCATGCGCAGTTAATCCCACGCCCGATCCCTCGGCTTCTGAGCCCATAGGGCTATAAGTAGGCGGGGGGGGGAGCGGAGCGGCACCGCACGCGCGCCATTCTTCCCCGCTCCCCCGCTTCGTCTTGCCTTCTCTCCTTCCTGCCTCCGCCGTTGAGCAAGAGCATTCCGCACCACGGTGATGAGCTCCTCCTCCGGCGCTGCTCCCGCCGTGCGCTCCGGCGTATGGGACGGCTCAGAGGTTGAAGAGGAACACATCGAGTTCCTCCATCGGACACGTCGTCTCCCCAGCGCGGACCTCGTGCACGCCCGCGCCGCGCCAGAGGGGGAGATCCGGCCGGCGCCAGAGGAGGGCGAGCGGGTCATCTTCCGCTCTCACCTCATGCGCGGCCTGGGGCTGCCGGCGAGCGGCTTCTTCCGCACGTTCTTGGAGTTCCATAGCCTTCAACCGCACCACCTCACTCCGAATACGGTGGTGTTGCTCTCCGCCTTCGCCACTCTGTGCGAAGGTTTCCTCGGTGTTCTCCCCACCATCGAGGTGTGGGGAGAATTCTTCTCTTCTAAGCTCGGCACGCACATCGCCGGCGTGCCGGCTTAGTGCGGCGCCTTCATCGCGATGCGGTGCTCGACGGCCGACAACCCCTTTCCTCCCATCACGCTGATCAAGTCGGTGAAGATGTGGGAGCACTCATACTTCTACGTGAAGAACCTCGCCTCTGATGGTGACTGGGTCAACCTGCCGCCTTACAACGCCGCCCCCCTGACTAGGAGGCTCCCCAGCTGGTCTCACAGAGTCAAGATGCTGACTCCCTCTGGAGCCGCTGCCGTAGCGCGACTCCGAGTCTTGACGCAGTCGGAGGGTCTCGTCGGGGCCGACTTGCTGGCCGACTTCATGGCGCGCCGAGTTCTCCCGCTCCAAGGTCGGCCTCACCTGATCTATCAGATGAGCGGCCTCCGAGACCCGAGTCGGATGTGCACCAAGGAGATGCCCCGCGCGGAGGTGGCAAACATGGTGAATTATATCGCGAACTGCGAGTTCGGGGAGGACTGGCAGTTCGGCAAGGAGCCGTACTCGTGCGACAACCCCCCACCAGTGGTAAGTCACGTCCCTCTATTGTTTTGTCTTTTTGGCAGCCGACTCCGGCTTCTGACTCTTGTCGGTTTCTTCTGAGCTAGAATCCCCTTATGCAGCCTGCAGCCGGCGCCACGAGACAGCCCCGCGAGTATGTCCCCGATCATGCGGAGAGCGACGTCGACGACCCAGACTTGGGGGCGGCGGCGATGGAAGCCAACGCCGAAGGCGGGGGAGGAGGAGCAGAAGGCGACTTCAGGCCCTTGGCCACCTTCGCCGACTGGCCTGACGATGACACCGAAGGGGAAGTCGCCCCGCGCCACCAGCCGAGGGTCGGCTCATCGGCCGTCGGCTCCTCCGCCGGCCTGGTTGGCCAAAGCGGCGCGAAGAGGCGTCACGCCGGGTCGAGTGCACCCGACGGGAAATTGAAGAAGCTCAAGGGGGCGGCCGCCGCGACCAGACGGGAGGAGGCGGCCGCTAAGGCAACCGCTTCCGAAGGGAAGTGAGAAGGCCGCCGCTAGTCTCTGCGTAAGTCTTTACGCTTTTTTATTTTCCTTCGTTGACTTTTGTCCGAGTCTTCTTTTATACTCCCTCCATTCTTCTTCAAGGCCCCTCTTTCCCTTGAGAGAGTCGCTGTCCCCTCCGTCATGGGGTCGGCAGAGACGTCCGCCAAAACTCGCGGGCCGACCCTGCCGCCGACCTCCGGGAGGCGACGGAGCAGAATGCGCGAGAGAAGCGTGAGGGGGAGGAGGCCGAACGGTCTGGAGAGGGCGGAGGCCGACAAGGCGGCCGCCTCCGCCCAGAAGAAACTAGAGGATGCCGAAGTCGCCCTTGCGGCGAGATGGCACACCGAGGAGGCCGCACGTCGCCGATCGGCGATGCTCTTCCCCCACTGTCGTCTGCACCGCCGCCTCCGGAGTTCACGGGGCAGACCGGGGAGGCCGGCACCGAGAACCCCGTCGTGGAGAAGGAGCGCGACGAGGCTTCCATGTCGGACACTCTCGTGCCGCCACCGCCGCCTCCACCGCCGTCTGGGAGACGGCACGGCAAACAGCCGGTGGGTCCGTCGGAGCCGCCGGTCACGGATGAGGCCGAGGCGCGGCTGCTTCTCCAAGTCGCCTCGCCGGTGCGCCGCCGTCTTGAGAGGGCGACTTCGGCGCTGCGACCTCGGGAGCCCGGCACCGCCAGCTCGGCAACCTTAGACGCCGAGGCCACAAGCGCCGCGCCCACCGGGTGGGTGCGCGGAGGCGGCACCGGGCTGCTGAATCAAGCACTTCTCGACGTTCAGGCGAAGCTGCGCGCTGAAGGCGACGCTCTTCAAACTTGCACCAGGGCGCATCTGGCAGCGCGGACGGCCGTCCGAGTACGTTTCCTTCTTCTTTTTGATTCTTTTTTTTCTCTATGGGGGCGCGCCAGCGCACCCACTGGGTGTAGTCCCGGAGTTTCGGGCCGGCTGCTGAGCAGGCGGTTCGGAACTCCCTCTGGCGAGTTCCAAATACTGACTTTGTCTTTAATGACTTATTGCAGGAGTATCACAACCTCCGCGCCACTGCCTTCAACCACAACATTGAGGAGTTGAGCAAGCGGGCTGCCGACTTGTTGGAAAGCCGGAGTAAGTTCTTCTTCTTCGCGGGGGCGTGCTGGCGCACCCATGGGCTGTAGTCCCCGAGATTCGGGCCGACTGCTGAGCAGTCGGGCCGGATCTTCCCGGCGATCTTCTTTGCTGATGACTTATTTGTCTCTTCTTTCGTTCTTCAGAAGCCAACGCCGTTCTTAGGGAGCAGTTGGGCGAGGCCAATACCGCGCGGCGTGCCAAGGAGGAGGAGTGCGGCAAGCTTGCCACGGAGCGCGACCTACTGGCGGCGCAGCTGGCCGAGCAGAAGGAGCTGCTCAAGAAGGCGCAGGACAAGGACAAGAAGAAGGAGGCCGCTCTCCTGGCCGAGTTCGAGAGCGAGCGCTCCTCCTGGACTGACAGGGAGGCGATGCTGACCTCCGGCTTCCACGAGATCGAGGATATCGTTCATGGTAAGTTTCTTTCATTTCTTCAGGCTTCCAACTATGTGTCAGGCTGACTTCTGATTTTTCGACTTGCTTCTTTTCTGTCTTGGCAGACTTCTTCCCTGGTCAATCGCAGGCAGTCCCTCTGGCCATCGAGGCTGCTCGTGAGGCGCGAAGGGAAAACGGTGAGGAGATCGCCGCTAATGCCCCCCGAACCGTCGATGAGCAGCTCCTGAGCATTGAATCCTGTCTTCGTCCGGCCGACCGGCAGATGCGCTGGCTTCAGCGTGCTGGAAGTCGCTGCCGGCCGTCTTGAGGCCTGGAAGGGTTCCTCGGCCCGGTCCGGAGCGCGCCGGGCCTTGGAGTTCATCAAGGCGTGGTATCCAGGGCTGGACCTGGACCGTCCGGTCGCGTTCCGGTCAGAAGCCCAGGCCGAGCTGGAGGCCGTGGAGGGCGCCCTTATCGAGCGTGCGGCGGCCATCGCCGAGTACACGGACACCAGTGTCTTCGTGCCTGAGCGGGCTGAATGCAGCGAGGAAGTGCCGCCAGAGTGGTTTGGGATGAACCCGGAGTATGGCGAGGACTCGGCGGAGGTGATCGACTCCAGCACCGAGGAAGAGGACGAGGCGGAGGCCGAAGGCGAGGCGGAGGTGCCAGAAGACGGAGCAGGCGGCCACCTTTAGCTCGACCGCGCCTCCAGCAACGAGCCGCGTCGAGAGAAGGTGACTGCCGCCATAGGCGATCAAACCGAGACCGCCCAGCCGACTACCCCGGCGCCTGACACCGCCGTCTCCTCCGATCCTCCGATCCCAGACGCCGCCTCCTAGGCTGCTTTTTTCACCTTTGCTTGTCTGTCTTAGTAATCTTTTGAAAACTTTGTTAGATTCGAACAATTCCACCCGCGGGTTGTATCTTGAACTTCTATTCGAAGATTCGGCCAAGGGCCTATGTAAATATTTATCCGATTTCCATCTTTCCTTGCTTACTGCTCTTTAGGCTTTTCCATTTGCCGCCTTCCTTTGGTCGCTGCCTTGCCAGTCGGACAGCCGCTCTGTGAACTGTCGCTGGGTCAAGTGCTTGGCTACTTCGGAAAGGCAAGTACTTGGCCATTTAGAGTTTCTTTAGCAAGTCGGATAGAAAGCGACAGGCCGACTACCCAAGAGTCGGCCGTCCTTGATAGAGGTTAATAAAGACGGCGAGCCGACTACCCATGAGTCGGCTTTCTGCTTCAGAAATGCTGGAGGCCGTCTTACGCTATGTTTGTGCTTTAGGTCCTTAGCCATTTTTCGTGTGGGCACCCGTTCTTCCTCACTCCTGCCTGCCTCACAGTCGCTCTGCGAGCTGCGGCTTTGCCAGGAGGCGGATTGGGCACCGCGCACTACTTGTCTGACTGCGGGAAGCTCCTCATAGCGCAAGGCGGCGAGTCCCCGGGTCGACTAGTCTGGCCCGGTGCCAAGCGGCTTGTAATGAAACTAATGTACTCGAAGGCATAATTCTTATGATACAGATAGCAAAAAGGGCAGTCCCCGAGCTCGTCTCGGGGGGCCCAAAGTCTTAGTACTTTAATACAAAAGGGTAGTGTGATAAATACTGCATCGACTGTAAAATCTTCGAAGAAGATTTGCATTCCACGGGCGCTCTGTCTCTTTGCCGGAGTCATCCCTCTTGCGCACTCGGGGCTTCTGAGTGTCGATCAGATAGTAGGCGTCATTCCCTAGCACCTTGCCGATGATAAAGGGGCCTTCCCAAGGTGCCGACAGCTTGTGCTGGCCGGCTGTTCGCTGGATCAGCCGGAGCACAAGGTCGCACTCTTGGAAAGATCTTGGCCTGACCTTCCTGTTGTAGTATCAACGCAGACTCTGCTGGTAGATGCTAGACCGGCTGAGTGCCAACAGTCGGCCCTCTTCCATCAGATCGACACAGTCTTGACGTGCTTCTTCTGCTTCTTCCACGGTGTACATAGTGATTCGCGGGGAGTCGAACTCTATGTCCGTTGGGATGACGGCTTCGGCACCATAGACGAGGAAGAAGGGTGTGAAGCCGGTTGACTTGTTTGGAGTCGTGCGCAGACTCCAGAGGACGGCTGGCAGCTCCTCAAGCTAACAGCCGGCAGATCGCTCTAGCGGTACGACGAGTCGAGGCTTGATGCCAGATAAGATGAGGCCGTTCGCTCGCTCCACCTGGCCGTTTGACTGCGGATGGGCAACGGATGCTAAGTCCAGTCGGATGCCCTGCGTCGTGCAGAAACGGGCCAAGGCGCCTTTGGCAAAATTCGTTCCATTATCGGTGATGATGGTGTGTGGAATGCCGTACCGAGTTGTGATGTCAGCGATGAAGGTCACTGCAGTCGGACCATTCAACTTCTTGATGGGTTTCACCTCCACCCACTTGGTGAATTTGTCCACTTCGACAAGTAGGTGAGTCAAGCCACCTCGTGCCGTCTTGAATGGTCCCACCATGTCCAGGCCCTAGACTGCAAAGGGCCAGGCGATGGGGATAGTCTTTAGTGCGGAAGATGGCTGAAGTGGCTTGGAACAGAAAATCTGGCACCTCTTGCACTTTTGGACTAACTCTTTGGCCTCTTCCAGGGCGGTTGGCCAGAAGAAACCGTGCCGGAAGGCTTTGGCGACGAGTGCCCTGGAGGCCGCATGGTGACCGCACTCGCCCTCATGGAGGTCTCTGAGGATTGCTTGTCCTTGTTCTGCCTCGACGTAGTGTTGGAAGACGCCGGTAACGCTGCGCCTGACTAGCTCTCTGTTGACTATGGTGTAGGCTGCTGCTCGGTGTTGCACTTGTCGAGCCAAGATTTCATCAGTTGGCAGCTCTCTGTTTACTAAGAACCTGAGGATGGGCTGGGCCCATGAAGGTGCTGCTATTTCTTCAACTGCTACTAGTGCGACATGGACAAGGGCGGCAGGGCTGGGAGGCGGTGGGTTGGAGTCCGCAGCCACTTGCTGATTTGAAAAAGTCCCGGGGCCGACTGGAGTAGTCCCCGGGCCGAGCTCTGGAGTCTTCGATCTTGCCACTTCAGTCCCCGGGTCGGGTTCTGAAGTCCCTGGGCCGGCTTCGACTGTGTGTTTCTTGGAGTCGGATCTGTCCTCCTCAGGCGGAGCCGGCACAAAGATTGAATCTGATTCTGGTGACGGCTTCATAGAAGGCTTGAGGAGGCGCCGGAGGGCGACACCGGATGGTATTTCTTGGCGGGTGGAGCCGATTCGTGCCAAGGCGTCTGCTTGGTCGTTGTTGTTCCTTGGCACGTGGAGGAACTCGCACCCCTCGAAGTATCCGCTGAGTTGCTGGACGAGGAAACGATAGCTCGCCATATTTGCGTCCTTGGCGTCCCAATCGCCAGATGATTGTTGGACCACCAAGTCAGAGTCGCCATAGCACAGGATCCGGCGAATGCAGAGTTCTTTGGCAAGACGGAGCCCGTGGATGAGTGCCTCATACTCGGCCACTTTGTTGGAGGCGGCGAAGTGGATCTACAGCGCATATCTGAGCTTGTCGCCCTTGGGGGAAGTGAGGACGACGCCGGCTCCCAAGCCGGTGCGCATCTTGGAGCCGTCGAAGTGCATCTGCCAATGGGTGGAGTCAGGCGCTGGTGGCAGATACTAGGTCTCGGCCCAGTCGACGAGGAAGTCGGCCAGTGCTTGTGACTTGATGGCGGCACGGGGCTCATAGTAGATGGTGTAGGGGGCCAGGCCGATGGCCCATTTGGCCACTCGGCCAGAAGCATCTCGGCTTCCGATGATCTCGGCCAGTGGAGCTGTTCAGACCACAGTGATTGGATGCTCTTGGAAGTAAGGCTTTAATTTCTTGGCGGCAAAATGCACGCCGTAGCACATCTTCTGGTAATGGGGGTAGTTCTGCTTGGAGGCCGACAGCACCTCACTCAAGTAAAAATATATACCAGTCTCTGGACAGGTAGCGCCTTGCCTTCCTCCTTGCGCTCGACTACAATGACTGTGTTGACTACTCGGCTGGTGGCGGCAATGTATAGGAGCATGGGCTCTTTGGGAGTCGGAGCCGCCAGCACAGGGGGAGTAGTCAACATCTTATTTAGTTGGAGAAAAGCCTCGTCCGCCTTGGGAGTCCACTCAAAGAAGGTCGTCTTCTTCATGAGATGATACAAGGGGAGAGCCTTCTCACCCAGCCGACTAATGAATCGGCTGATGGATGCCAAACTGCCGGTGAACTTCTGCACATCTAACAGTCGTCTGGGTGCTTACACCTCTCGATGGCCTTGATCTTCACAGGGTTGCACTCTATGCCGCGTTCGGAGACCAGGAAACTGAGGAGCTGGCCGGCTGGTACTCCAAAAACGCACTTCTCTGGGTTGAGCTTGATCTGGAATCGGCGCAGATTCTCAAACGTTTCCTTGAGGTCCTCCAGCAAGGTTCCACGCTTCTCCGTCTTCACCACTACATCATCCACATAGACGTGGGCATTTCTGCCGAGTTGCTTCAGGAGGCACTTCTGCATGCAACGCTGAAAGGTGGAGCTGGCGTTTCTTAAGCCAAACGTCATGGTCAGGTAGCAGAAAGCTCCAAACGGCGTGATGAAGGCGGTCTTGAGTCTGTTAGCCGGGTTCAGCTTGATTTGGTGATATCCCGAATATGCGTCTAGGAAACTCAACAGCTCGCATCCGGTTGTGGAGTCTATCACCTGCTCGATTCTCAGCAGAGCAAATGGGTCCTTGGGCAAGCTTTTTTGGAGGCTCGTGTAATCAATGCACATCCGCCACTGCTTGTTCTTCTTCAGCACCAGTACTGGGTTTGCCAGCCACTCTGGAAAAAACACTTCCATGATGAAGCCGGCTGCCAGGAGCCGGGCTATTTCTTCTCCAACAACTCTTCTTTTTCCTTCTGATAGGCGGCGCAAGGGCTACCTGACAGGCTTCATATCAGATCGGACGTGTAATTTGTGCTCGGCGAATTCCGTCGGGACACCAGGCATGTCCTTGGGGGACCATGCTAAGATGTCGCGATTCTCATGGAGGAAATCGACGAGCTTTCCTTCCTATTTGCTGTCAAGGCCTGTGCCCATGACAGCGTATCTCTCCGGGTGTTCCGGGTCCTATTTGCTGTCAAGGCATGTCTTTGGCCGGCTTGAATGATCCTTCTGCTTCCGACTCCTTGGGGTCGGGCGATAACTCGGGCTGCTTGCCGGCCATCGCCACGACCCGATCAAGAAGCCGTTTCTCAGCCGCGATCACCAAGGACTCAGCCACCCGACTACTTTCGGCCGCGCAAGCGGACGACTTCTTGTAGTCGCCGGACACGGTTAGGATTCCCTTGGAACTCGGCATCTTCATCTTGAGGTAGGCGTAGTGGGGGACCGCCATGAACTTGGCCAAGGTGGGTCGGCCAAGCAATGCATGATATGGGCTCTCAAGGTCCACCACCTCAAACCAAATTGGCTCTCGGCGGAAATGATCCTTGTCTCTGTAGAGGACATCTATCAGGATCTTGCCGATTGGTGAGCAGGAAAGGCCAGGGACGATTCCGTGGAACACAGTCCGGCTGCTCTGAAGCTGTCTTTGCTTGATTCCTAATTTCTCCATTGTATCTTTGTACAGGATGTTGATACTGCTGCCTCCGTCTATCAGTACTCGCGAGAAGCGAGCGGCCCGCCTATCTGTGGCGAAAGTGGCGCCTAAAACCAAGGCGTAGGAGCCCGGACTCGGCATCATCTCTGGGTGATCAGCTCTGCTCCAACTGATAGGCCTCTCGGACCAATGCATGAACTCTGGAGTACTTGATGCAACCGCATTCACTTCTTGCTGCTGTTGGCGCCTGCTGCGTCGGTCATCCGCTAAACTGGTGAACACCACATAGGCTCCGTGCTCATCCGGGAACTCGTCTTGTATCGCGCCGACTGGCCTGACGGCTGGCTGCTGGGGCGACTGTGGAGGAGGCGGCCCAGCAGGAGGGGGAGGGAGCAGGCCGTCCCCCTTGGCGATTCTGGTCAGCCAGTGGCATTTCCTGGTGGTGTGGTTTGACGGCTTCGCGCCGCTGTGGAACTTGCAGGGACCGTCTAGAGTCTGCTCGTAGGAGAAAGCTGGCAGCCAGTTGGACTTGCCGCCCTTCTATCGCTTTGCTGGAGGCGGTCCCTCCAACTGCTGGTCTTCTGCTGTTGCCACTTGCCGACTATTGGAAGTCGGCTGTGGGGCTTTGCGCTTCTGGTCATTTTGCTGTTGCCGCCGACTGGTGTCTCCAGCCGGAGTTCTTGGAGCCTGAGGGGCGACTTTGCCAGTTGTGCTTACCCGAATCTCCGCCTTCATGGAGGAGTCGGCCGTGGCTTACTTGTCCGCTGTGATCAGCAGCTCATCGAGGGTCTCCGTCTCGTCGGAGAGGAGCTTGTGCTTGAGGAGGGTGCCTTCTCTGCACCCGGCAGTAAAGTACTCGATGGCCTGCACCTCGTGCACGCCCTTGCAGGAGTTCTGGTGTTCACCCCAGCGCGTGAGGTAGTCGCGAGTAGACTCGTCAGGGCCTTGCACGCACAAGGAGAGTTGGCGTGGCTTGGGAGGTCGCTTGTACGTGCTGGTGAAGTTGCGGACGAAAGCCTTGGTGAAGTCGACCCCGCTGTTGATGCTGCGGGGCTTCAGACTGTTCAACCATGTCTGGGCCGAGCCCTGGAGCATGAGCGGGTCGTATCTTACGGCAACACGCTTGTTGCCGTTCGCTATGTTGACGGCTGTGGAGTAGTCGATTAGCCAATCTTCCGGCTTCACGGTGCCTGTATATTTGGGCGTGTCTCGGGGGAGCGTGAACCCTTTGGGGAAGGGCTCATCTCAGATGCAGGGTCCAAAGCAGGGGGGACCCAACTTGTCTTCTTCTTCCAGCGCCAGGGATCGGTGGAGTCGGTCGATCTGGTGGCGGGCGTCGTTCTCTCCGACTCCCTCTCGGCGGCCAAGGCGGTCGCCAAGAGTCGGATGTTCCACGGGCGGCGGGGAGACTCGCCTTTCTCTGCGAGGAGGGGGAGGCAGGTAGTCGTCCCGCCGTTCCACCGCTTTGGGGAGGCCGTCTTGGTCGCGCTCGATGGTGATGTGAGTCCGACTGTGGCTGACAGCCGGCTCCTTGTCCTTCTTCCCACGGGCCCCGCCAGTCGGTGTCCGACACGTCGCACCTTGGTCTCGGCGAGGCGGTGGGTCGTCGTTTTGGCGCTGCGGCGCCTTGGTGCGGCAGCCGGCATCATTCTGCGCGGCAACCGCGTCGAGGAGCTGCTGAACTTGCTCCGTCATTACGCGGCGCTCTTCGCCTTCGAAGTTGTCGAGCTCGTTTGCCGCCGCCTGGGCGGCATAGATATTCTCTGCGGGCGTGGCATACACAGGGCGATCAGCCCCGAAGAGGTTGGCGATTGCCGCGCCGCGCTGTCGGACCGCGCCTAGGCGGCTAGGCCCAGTCGGAGCCGGCGAGCCGCCTACGGCGCGATCCATCTCGCGTTGGTAAGCTTCCGACAAGCGCCTCATGCTTGCCAGCTTCTTCGCGCCTTCGACGAGCTGAAGGCGGAGCGCCTCCAGCGTCTCGGCGTCGGCGTCTTCCGGAATCGGCGCTGCAAGGCCTCGCAAGGCCGCGTCAGGCGGGTCGTGCGCTCCTTCGCCGGAGCGCTCGCCGTGCTCGAGGATGAGGACCTCAGTGACGGTGCTTCCGCCGCTCCCCGCGCAAGGGAGCGGCTCGTCGTAGACCACCATGTTGGTGGGGAACGCGTCGAGCGACGCGGTGTCGGAGTCGACCAGCATCGGGTCGGTGGATCCTATGGAATCCAGGTCCGCGGCAGGCTCGCCGGCGACGTGGAGTTGGTCGAGGAGGCCCGCGAGGAGGCTCTCGGGGACACTCGTGCCTGCATCGAACGCAGGCTCATCGGAGAGGCGAACCTCGCCGATAAGATCGGTGAGGCAGCTGGCCGCACACGCGATCTCAGCGCCGTGCAGCGCGTCGGCACAACCGCCATCCGGCGTGCCGGGCTGGCTATGCTCTCCTGGGAGGAACAGGGTTCCCGTCCAGAGCAGATCTCCGGACGACGGTGCACCTCACCCCACGGTGGGCGCCAAATGTCGGGGGTTGGATACGACATATGCCAAAGGATGGCTTATCATGGTGGGAGCGAGTAGAACATCGCCTGTGCCTGCAAGCGGGATGAGGCGAAGACATGCACGCTGGCGGAACTTACCCAGCTTCAGGGCTCTCCTAGGAGATAACACCCCCACTGCTACTCTGCGGGGTATCCGCATGATCACTAAGGCAAAGTGACTACAATGGTGCTCCTGGAGCTGTTTCGGGAGGCAGGAGAGGGCAAGGCTAGTTCTCTCCTCCCTGTGCTATATGGTCCATCTCTATCTAGGTCCGAACCCTTTGCATGCGTCCCCCGGGGGGTTTATATAGGCCTACCCCCCGGGGGTACAATAGTAATCCGGCTGGGCGCGGGTCCCAGCCGTTTGTCTCTCAGGCTGTCGTCTTTCCCGCTGGCTTTTGGGACCCGCCGACTGGCGGGTCCCGCGGACAGGCTTGATACTGTAGCGGCACTCCTGATGATGCAGGCTCGGTCATTGGGTCGTGACAACAGTGCCGCCATCTATCGGGCGATCACTGTCACCATTCCCCATCCTATCTGGTTAATGACTCGTGGGGCCCTGGGGAGGGGCCGGCCGACTCCAAGGAGGCCGACTCCCACAGGTCCGTCTTCGGGGCGCCCAGGCCGCCTTCGGCCCACCCACTGACAGGCGGCCCCGCCGTCTTCGGGCCGTATAGGCCGGCGTCGTGGGCACAGTGCGTCGTGCACTGTGGCTGAGGTCAGGGCAGGCATGGCAACAGTGTCGCGCCTCGCCGGAGATCTTCCAGCAATACGGCTCACTGTAGCCATGCCGGCCCTTCGTAAGCAGGGGGAACAGCCACGCTGTGACCGTACCCCACATCGTACTTCGGGATGAGGTAGGAGTCATGGGCCGACTCTCCATAGTTGGCCTCTCTGGAGGTCGCCAGCTCGGAGTCGGCTTATCTCGAAGTCGCTGTCTGGGACTCGGCTTGTCTTGGAGTCGCTCCTGGGACTCGGCTTGAGGGGCGTGGCCTGCCCCGATGTCTTGAAAGGTCCTGGGACTCGGGTTAGCCTACCCGTGACCCAATACTCCGCCAACAGCGACGATGACGAAGAGCCCCGGCGTCCGAACACGGGGGGACAAAAGAAATCCCCCCCAGGTGAAAACGGTCAACATGATCTACGCCACCCATATCCCCAAGTGGGAATGGAAGCGAGCTCTACGGGACGTCTATGTGATGGAGCCAGTCGCCCCCAAATTCAACCCATGATCAGCGTGTCCAATCACCTTTGATCATAGGGATCATCCTACTAGCATTCGTCATGGCGGCTCAGCCGCATTGGTTTTACACCCAATCATTGACGTATTCCACCTCACGCGAGTCCTTATGGACGGCGGCAGCAGCCTGAACCTGCTTTATCAGGACACAGTGCGCAAGATGGGCATTGACCCTTCGAGGATCAAGCCCACCAAAACTACCTTTAAAGGTGTAATTCCTGGAGTAGAGGCCCGCTGTACGGGCTCTATAACACTGGAAGTGGTCTTCGGATCCCTGGATAACATCCAGAGTGAGGAGTAAATCTTCGACATCGTCCCTTTTCGCAGTGGTTACCACGCACTGCTCGGACGAACCGCATTCGCTAGATTCAATGCGGTACCAAATTATGCATACCTCAAGCTCAAGATGCCAGGACCGCGCGGGGTCATCACGGTCAATGGAAATATGGACCGCTCCCTTCGAACAGAAGAGCATACGGTAGCCCTCGCGCCAAAAGTACAATGCGGCCTACTCCGACAAACCAATCCGGCGACAACCTCAAGCACAGTCAAGCGAGTCTGGAGTACCCCGCAACAGGATCATCAGGAATGCCAAGAGCGTGATTACCAGTCCAGCCTCCACTCAAACCCCTTCAAAGCAGCATTTGTGCCAAGCGTACACAATTACGCACACAAGATACCATGGGCATAGGTGGAGGCGCATCAACGACTCAGTCGATAGTGCAGGTAACCGCGAAATACCTTCATACTCTTTCCCTCTTACATTTCAGGACACCGCGTTAGTGCAGCATCCTCAGAAGAGCCGAATTGCCGGACTCATATGGGAGAGACATCCAAGGAGGCAACATACGTGGTGCACAAAAGGAAATACCCAGGTGGAATCTATTTACGATCATTATATGTGCTTTATCTATCTGTACACAGCCCGCCCTTGGATAGGACATGTGAAATAGTCCTATTTTATCTCCGCTTAATGCATCCATTGTAAACATACGCTTAAACGTATTTTTCGTCAATGGGAGATTACATATAGCGTCAGCTTATTATCCTTATTTGAGTATTTTTCTCTTATAAATGTTTATTTGGTATTGCATCCGTACACCTTGGTCCGGCCAGTTTGTCAGGGGCTTCTCATGGCACCCCGTAATATGGAAAATAAAAGTTCGAACACTTTCGACAGTGTGGCACCCCGAACTTATAGCACTATATGCATCAGCTCCAAATCGTGTCTTGGGTCTACAGTTGGGATAGCCTGGCTCCCTTGTTTTGGTGCCTTACGTTCCATTATATCGGCTAAGGTAGCACAGGGAGAACTACTGCGATTGTGTCCCGGTTCTTCCGGATGAGCACCTTAGTAGAGAAAGCTGAAAACTGACCAACATGATGTGGCGAGAGCTGGTCGCTGTTCGAGAGGTCTTAAAATCCTTAAAGATTTTCTGCTTTAGGCGATATATCGGCTTCGTCCGATCTAGGCGTGTATGGCGCCCCGATTCGGTCTTCCGGATTCTAGGGCCTTCGCCGAAATTTAAAATTGTAGACTTCTGTGGCTAAGTGAAAGTTATAAAGCCGCATAGTCCGATTGCCTTGCTCGTTGTGCCGGACACCTCCTTAAGGGACCAAATATTTGGATAAAGAGTGTCCGGGTTTTCCATGAACACCCTAGTACTAGTTACATGGGGGAGGAAGCCAACGACTGGCCTACTTTTAGAATTTTATAAACAGCCGCACAGAAGGTAATATTTTAAATAACAAAAGCGCTACATAGCGCAAGTAACTTAGTCTTCAAATTACAAACATGACAGAAGTGAATTCACTCTAAAATGGCATCCTTGGTACACTCATCGGTGATGAGACGAGCACCCTTCATCAGGCCATCATAGTACATCTCGGCATGGCGATTCGCCTTGCCCTCCGGTGGCCCGTCCGTGACCAACTTCTCCGCATCCAGCTTTCCCCAATGCACCTTGACGCGGGCAAAAGCCCGGCGGGCACCTTCGATGCAAATGGATCGCTTTACCACCTCAAGCCGCCGACAGGCATCCACCATCCGCTTGATCAGGCCAAAGTAGCTACTGGGCAGGAGCTCACCCGGCCCCATCCGGACTATGAAGCCCTTCATAGCCAGCTCGGCCACCCTGTGGAGTTCGACCAACAGTTTCAGTTGGTCGCTCAGAGGCATCGGATGTTCGGCCCCATCATACTGGGACCAGAACAGCTTCTCCGTTGAGCTCCCCTGCTGGGCATGGTAGAACTCTGCAGTGTCTGATACGCTGCATGGCAGATCTGCAAATGCCCCTAGAGAGCTCCGAATTTGAGTAAGTAAAAGAAACGCCTCCTCCACATGTTTGCTTTGCATAAAGAACTTCTTACTCGCTGCTATCTTTTTGGCCTCTTGGATCTCCTGCTGTGCTTTCCCGGCTTCGGCCTTGGCGTCTTTCAAATTTACAAGGGCCTTCGCAAGCCCGTCCTCTTTCACCTTCAGCTCATGCTCCACGGACTCGCACTTCTTGCCGAGGTCCCGGAGCTCTTTTTGTACCTCGCCCACCCTAGCACTTTGCTTTTCGCGCTCCTTACATTCTGAGGCCGCCTTGTCTTCGGCCTCGGACAACGCCTTCTTCAGGGACGCCACCTCGGCTGTGGCCCCTATTACATAGTCACGACACTTAGGTGTTAGACTCACCGATTTTGAGTATCCTCAAATGCATAAGAGAGGGAATCACTTACCCTTGTTCTCTTCGAGCTGCCTCTTTGTGAGGTCAAGCTCCCCCTACGCCTGCTCCAGGTCCCGCTTTAGTTCGGCGACCTCGGCAGTACGGGCAGCAGCAGCAAGCAGCACAGCTTGCTTATTCACAATAATACTTATTGTTAGACTCGTACGGATTATAATTGACCCTCCGTTTGGCTTTTCTTTCCAAACACCAAACAGAGTATCAGAGGCTACTACCTATCGGGTAGTAATTTTGCACATCTTTATCACTTACCTCAAAGCCTGTTAGGAGGCTGGTGCAAGCTTCGGTTAGTCCGCTCTTGGCGGACGAAACCTTCCTAATCACCATACTCATAAGAGTATGGTGCTCTTCATCCATGGAAGCGTCGCGAAGCGCTTACAGCAGACAATCTGGCGCCTCATGCACAACGGAGGTCCGCGACACAGACGGCTCGCCCTCCCTAACAAGGGGTCGCCCGCTAGAGTTCAGAACCATCGAAGGTTCCGGAATTGTGTTCGGCTGAGAGCCCGGCTGGCCATGGCTCTCATCGACATGATCCACGGGGATCTTGAACCCCGCGTGTCCGACGTTTGGGACCCCGCCTCGGGGCGTCTCCAGAGTCACCTCCCCCCGCTCTGGGAGCCTTTGGGACAACACCTACATGTCGTCCGCGGGTTGAGGAGTAGTGGCCGTCGGAAGCGAATTCATCTCCGAATTGCTCAGGGACCCGGAGGAAGATACCTCGGGATGATCCCTGGCCGGACTGCACGTATGTTCAGCGTTAAACAAAAAGCTATAGAGTAAATTTTTGACGGAGTGCGGACACTTACGATCGCACTGGGGGCTTCCCCCTCGGCAGTCACCCCTCCTCGCTGAGAGCGGTCGTGGCAGAGTAGTACGGAAGGGGCCCCTTCCCCTTCTTGGACGACCCAGCCACCCCTCCCGAGACGGCTTTCCTCTTCTTCTCTCCCCCAGTGTGGGGAGGTAGAATCTCTTCCTGATTCCCCCCGCCTCCGCGGGAGGAATCCGTCTCATCGTCATCAGACGACAGGGGAATGACGGCCCTGCGCCGAGGGCCTTTTCCGGCCCCCCGATCCGCTTCCCTGGCCCCTCATCCTCTTTGGATGGGGCGCCTTCTTCTTCTTCCTCCTCCCCTTCGTGGGAGGAGTCTGCCTCGTCATCTTTGGACGAGGCTTCCGGCACAACCTTACGCTAGAGACCCTTTCGGATCCCTGGGGCCTTCTTCTCGGCCTTCTTCTCCGGCACCTTGTACGGCGCCGGGACCAGCATCTCCGTCAGGAGAGCATCTGCTGGGCCTTCTGGCAGCGAAGCCGGGCAGTAAACCTGCTCCGCTGTCTCCACGTAATCCTAAAGCAAATATGCATAACTACTTAAGGCTCTCCTATGAGTATATTGGGAAGAACCGGGTTCGGTGGTAGTCTGAAAACTCACCTGACTAGGAGCCCACGCGGCGTGAAGCATGCGGTCCTCGGATGTGGGAGGAGGTACTTCGGAGGCCTTGAACAACACCTTCCATGCGCCTTTGTGCGTCATGTCGTAGAGCTTCTGGAGCGTCCGGTGTTCGGCCGGGACGAACTCCCACCGATTGACTGCCCGCCTTTGGCAGGGCAGGATCTGGCGGACGAGCATGACCACGATCATGTTGACAAGCTTGATGTTCTTGTCCTTCATACTTTTGATGCATGTCTGGAGTCCGATTAGCTCCGTAGAATCACCCCAATACAGGCCCTTCCTTTCCCAGGAGGTGAGCCGCATGGGGGCTCCGGATCTAAATTTGAGGGCCACCGCCCAGTTGGCGCCGTGCGGTTCGGTGATGTAGAACCACCTCGATTGCCATCCTTTTACGGTCTCCGCAAAGGAGCCGTCAAGCCATGTGACATTGGGCATTCTGCCCACCATGGCCCCTCTGCACTCCGCTTATTGGCCGCTTACAACCTTCGGCTTCACGCAGAAAGTTTGCAGCCATAGGCCGAAGTGGGGCCGGATGCGGAGGAAGGCCTCGCATACGATGATGAACACCGAGATGTTGAGGACGAAATTTGGGGCTAGATCATGGAAAACTAGCCCGTAGTAGAACATGAGCCTGCGGATGAAGGGATGGAGTGGAAATCCCAGTCCACGGATGAAGTGGGCAACGAATACGACCCTCTAGTGGGGTCCTGGGGTCGGAATGACCTGCCCGGCGTCTGGTAGACGGTGCGCTATGTCCGCGGCCAAGTATCCGGCCGCCCGAAGATTTGTGATGTGCTTCTCCTTGACAGTGGAAGCCAGCCACTTGCCTCCTGCTCCGGACATGTTTAGCCGTGCAGAGAAGATTTGGGCTTGGGCGCTGGAGCTCGAGGGGGCAAGAGTGGGCAAAGGAGGAAGAAGGCGTGGGTGAAAATGGGGAAATCTTATCCTTTTATAGAGGAGCCGAGAGCGGTGTGCCTCCCCACTTGCCCGTTGAGAATCGCTTGTTTCCCAAGCGCCGCGATTAATGGCGTGGTGGGATTACCCATACCCGAATTGATGAGAATCCCGTGATAAGGGGACACGATCTCTGCTTTGACAAGACGTGTCAAAGAAACCGCCTCACAATATGCGTTGTAGCTGGTTGTGGGAAAACGGTTCGAATAATGATCCGACCGTATAACATGTCAAGTCATCAGAGAAAGTTGTCAGCAGATTGCATCTGAGAAATATCATTCTCTCTACGGTGGCATATGAAGATCATCTCGCAGATCCGGACATGGTCTAAGTGTTCAATGATTACTTTGGAGTATTCGGAGGAGGAACCCGCCTTGCAATGTCGAAGACAATACTGCGTGCTGGACTCGTCGTCATTGAAGCCTGGTTCAGGGCTACTGAGGGAGTCCTGGATTAGGGGGTATCCGGATAGCCGGACTGTGTACAAAGTCCGGACTATTGAAGCGTGAAGATACAATACTCAAGACTTTGGCCCATGTCCGGATGGGACTCTCCTTTGCGTGGAAGGCAAGCTTGGCGATCCGGATATTATATTTCATTCCTTGTAACCGACTCCATGTAAACCCTAGCCCTCTCCGGTGTGTATATAAACCGGAGAGGTTGGTCCATAGAAGGCCGATCACAATTACAATCATACCATCATAGGCTAGCTCTTAGGGTTTAGCCTCTACGATCTCGTGGTAGATCTACTCTTGTACTACCCATATCATCAATATTAATCAAGCAGGAAGTAGGGATTTACCTCCATCGGGAGGGCCCGAACCTGGGTAAACATTTGTGTCCCTTGCTTCCTTTTACCATCAGCCTCGATGCACAGATCAGGACCCCTTACCCGAGATCCACCGGTTTTGACACTGACAGCAGGTGCCCCTGCGATCGCCGGGCGGGCCCCGCAAGGGACCCAGCCGGGCGCCGATCCACCTCCCGCTGGGGACCCAAAGACCGACTTCAGCCACTCGCCACCTATGATCAATGGAGGAGCTCGGGGCAAGTTGGTCGTGCCCAAGAAGAGCTCATGATGGAAGAGCGGCACGCCAACAGGTTCAAGGCGCCCGCAAGCCGGCCTGCATCTCTAGTCGAGCCCGCACCAAGGGCGGCGCGCGGACTCGGGGCGATCGGGGTCGGTGATGTAGGAGAAGCCTGAGGAAGCGGCTTCTCAGCTGGCTCCGCGGGCTCATCAGAAGGAATCCTGAAAGGCCACTGTTAACAAAGGGATAGGCAGGCAAGGAACTATGAAAAGGAGGGACTTACTCGTCCATGGAAAAGTACTTCCTATGCTTCAACGGGTGGTACGGGTGATCATCACCATCGGAAGCCTCCTTCCTCTTGCGAAGGGCCTCAAAAACTATGCAGAACCGGCCCAAGCTCGTGACGTGAGGGCCGGTGCGCAGCATAGGAGCCGAGGCATCGGGTCAGCCTACATCAAGGGCACCACCCTGAGAGGAGCGGTCAGGCGACATCTCTTGTTGGCCTGCCGAGGCCTCGGGGGCTTTAGCCTCGGGAGCGGCAGGTCGCGCTCCCTCGTCAGCCACCACCTCACGAGGGGTACCATCAGCTCCGGAGGATGACGCTTTAGGAGCCTCGCTTAACATCAGCACCATGACATCAGCCCCCCCGGCTCCTGCCAATGCTTGCCTCCCTACAGCAACTCGTGAGGCAAGGTCGGCACAGGTGGTCGAGGGAAGGACCACAGCAACCGGGTTCTCGCGGGGCCCCAAGAGGCCAGCCGGGCGCAACCCCCAGTCGTCAAAGCGAGGCATATGCTTCATGAAGTCAACCCTGTTTGAGCAAAGATACAATAGGGTGCCCCCGTGTCGGACGCTGCCTGGAGAGGGGTCGCCAGTGAGGACCAGCAGCACCTTCTTCAGCGTCTCAGGCGCGAGATCCCCTTCCTGGAGGCTCATGCGGTCCCCACGACCAGAGTAAGCCCACATTGGGCGGGAATGGCGCTGAAGAGGAGCGATGCGACGCTTGAGAAACTCCTTCACCACCCGGGGTGCCGTCACCCCGAGCTCCCTCAACCTCTTGAAGCGATATCAGGTGAAGGCAAGCTGGCAGCTCGTGATCTTCTCATGACCCCAGCCAGGATTGGGAATGGCAGGCTGCATCGGGTGCGCGAGCAGGGGGCTGGGCACCCCAACGTCCACATACAGCCACCACTCCTGAAACCCGCTCGCGGAAGGCTCGAGGCGGAAATCGATCCCCGAGGCGGCCGTCTCCGGCACGGCCTGGAAGCTCATGCACCCTGAGCACCGGGAAGGGTCAGACAAGTGCAGAGAGAAGAAGTGGCGCAGAAAGGCGATGGAAGGGGGAATCCCCAGCATGGCCTCGCAGACAAAGGCAAAGACAGCAAGCAGAGAAATGGATTGGGGGCCAAGATGCATCATGTGGATCTGGTAATGGGAAAGCACCGCGTTGAAGAAGGCGTAAAAGGGGGGAACCAGGCCTGCCCACAAGGCGTCGGCGAAGAATCGAACCTCCGTGATGACCCTGTCGAAGGAGGCGTGGGACGCCGGCCAGACCATTGTCTTCCCGCACACATTGAAGCTGGAGGCAAGCGCAGAGCAGATCTTCTCCAGGTCGCCGACGGGAGCCGCCGCCGGAGGCGTGCTGGTCGGAAGCACATGTTTCTTCCCCTTATCCTTTTTCGTCGAAGGCATGGCAATGGGAAGGGGGAAGAGCTAGAGATGGATTGGAGGCGGAAGGAGAGGCTCGAGGAGGAAAGTAGAACAGGGAGCGCGTAAGCTGCGAAGGGAGGATAACTGTTTACAAGCCTCATGGCCGCCTAGCCAGGCGCGTAATGAGGGAGCATGGGGAAGCGGATACGCCCACGTCCAATAAACTGCCATCCAGCGCCCAAGGCCGCACGCTGATTGGGCCCGTGGCGCTCCGCACTTACCCCTTCGCTTCTCCGCTAAGCCAAGTCCGAGCGCGCCTTCGGCCCGGGGGCTACTGTCGGTGTTCTGGGAACGGGGTCCCTAGACTTGCCTGCCTGCGGCCTGCAGCCTGCGGCGTGGCTCAAGTGGTGGCCCAGTATGGCCCATATTCATCAGCGCAAGACTCAAGACCCTCGCGAGGGGCCAAGCCTCGCGGGGTGGACGACGCAAGGCTACCTCAGGAGCGGCCTCGCCAGGCAGGCTCGCAAGGAGGCGCAGAGATCAAGGCAAGGTACCTCGTGAGGTGCTCATGACGCAAGCCATGACGATCGAGACCAGGCGGGCGCCGGCCTGCGCAGTTTCCTTATTTCCTCTTTGGTGCAAAGGGGGCAAGCACAGACGCAGAGTACCGAGGCATCAGGCAAATGTTGCCATTTCAGTGCAACGAGACCAAGACCAGCGGAGCGGCAGGATGGAGGTCACCGTGGAGCCCAAGATGGCGTCATCGCCAGTGCCTTTGGCAGCCGAAGACCAACTTTTGTCAGGATAAATTGTACTATGTGTTCCCCTTCAAAATGGCCGTTGTTGGCGCCCTTCCCGCTAAATATTTGGGAAGAGGCCCAGGGCCTCTATATATAGGACTAGCCACCACAGTGGAGAGGGATCCAGTTTTGGAGAGGAGATACTTAGTAGAGAGAGAGGCGATCGAACTCATCCAAGCAGTTCATCGCACCAGCTCAAGAACACCTCTCGCAAGGCTGTTCTTCCTTGTACTGTTCATCATCAGCCCCTGAGGCAATCCACCACACCACACACTGGAGTAGGGTGTTAAACCACAACGGTGGCCCGAACCAGTATAAACCTTGTGTCCCTCGTGCTGCTCATCGTTTTTAGCTTAGTTCTCATGAGTCGATCGGACGTAGATCGGTAGCGGAGAGATCTTCGTGTGCACCCCAGAGTTTGAACCTTAAGGGTCTGCCGGAACCCAACATCCGACAAGGAGAGCAACCCCAAAGATACAAAATATTATTATCATGAACACATGGCTCTTGCTTCAAGGCAATTTTGGAGCAAGAAGAACACAAGGCCCAACTTCAACAAGAACAACTCAAGTGGGTTCAAGGGCAAGCAACGTGTGAGAACATGTTACAATTGTGATAATGTGAGCCATTTTGTTGTGGATTTCCTTTACGAGAAGCGGGAAGACAATGGTGGCAAGCTCATCCGGAAGGACAAAGCAAAGTCCTTCCCCAACAAGAACAACTTCACCAAAAAGACTCCTACTAGAGGGTTGGTGGTTAAAGAAGAATACCATGAGGATGACGATGATGATGAAGATAATGAAGCCATGGCCATGGCCTCTGTTATCATTGCCACAACTCCACGGGTGTCCCTCTTCGACTCACCCAATGAGAACATCACTGCCAAGTGTCTCATGGCTAAAGCCACTAACAAGGTAACCCCCAACATCAAAACCACCATCATTACTAATCCCTCCTTGACGGATGACATTGATGAAACTGAGGGGTCTAATGAGGAAGTGAATGAATTTGAGTCTTTTATGAGTAAGCTCAAGGGTAAATCCAAGAAGCACTTTGTTGCTCTCTTGGAACAACTTGGTGAAGCCAATGACATGATCAAGGCTCATGAAGAAACCATCTCTAAGATGGAAGGTCATAGTCGTGACTATGCTGATGAGATATCGGATCTCTCTAATGCTCTTGAGGAAGAGCGTGGGCATCGTTTGGCTCTTGAGGAGTCACACAATGATGACCATGCTAAGTTAAAGAAAGATCTTGATCATGCTCTTATTGTGTCTCGTGTGCTAACTTCCGAGAAGGTTAAACTTGGTGTTGACCATGCTAGACTCAAGGAGGATTTTGATTTACTTGACAAGGCCCACAAGGTCTTGAAGGATGCTCATGCTAGCCTCAAGGAGTCTCATGCTCAACTCCAAGTTAAGATAACCAAAGAAAAGGCCACCTTTCCTCATATGGTATTAATTGATAATGAAAATGCCACTAATCCGTGTTGTGAGCATGTGAATCTTGTGGAGGAGAATGCCAAGTTGAAGGAGCAACTTGAGAAAGGCCTTGTGTCATGCATACAAGGTGAGAAGAACCTCAACGACCTTTTGAGCAATCGAAAGGAAGTTGTGGCCAAGGAGGGAGTTGGGTTCGCACCCAAGTCCAAGAACAAGAAGAAGAACGACAAGGCCAAACGACCTCCTCCTCTCAAGCTAACTTTTTTGAAAGAGGGAGAGGGTGCTCCTAAGGAGAATAAGAACAATGTGAAGGGTGGTGATGTCAAAAAGGGCAAAACCACCTCCTCCAACAAAGCCGGCGACTTTAACCCTTCCTATGTGTTGTGCCGTGCTAGTGATGGGCATGTTTATGCTAAATTTGTTGGTTCTCCTTATGAGTACATTGAATGGTCTATTTGGTTTCCTAAGACCCTTGTTACTAACATCAAAGGACCCATTACTAAATGGGTACCTAAAACCAAGCATTGATCTCTTGTAGGTGTTTGCTTCCGGTAGGGGATCATGGTTGCTCGATAGTGGAGCAACAAATCATATGACTGGGAGCAAGGACTTGGTGGTGGACGTGCAAAAGATCCCATCTATGCCCACCAATGTCGAGTGGGGTGATGCCTCATCTTCTAAGGTATTGGGTCTTGGCAAGGTTGTCATTTCTCATGATCTAACGATCGAGAAAGTCATTCTTGTTGAGTCCCTTGCATACAATCTACTTTCCGTTCGTCAACCTGCACTCATGGGCTTTGCCACTTTCTTTGATATTGATACCGTGGCCCTCTTTTGGAGCAAGACTCTTAAACTAGCCTTTGTTGGGCATGTCGAGAATGGTCTCTATGTGATTAACTTTTCGGAGCGACCCACTAAGACCGCGACATGCCTAATGGCTAAAGTTGATGTGGGATGGCTTTGGCATCGCCGTTTAGCCCACGTCAATATGAGATCTTTGCAAAGTCTTCTCAAGGGGGACCATGTCCATGGACTAACAAATGTTAGTTTTGCCAAAGATCGTGCTTGCAGTGCTTGTATTAAAGGAAAGCTTCATGAGAAGGCTCACCCTCCGACGACTATCATCTACTCGAAGAGACCCTTGGAGCTCCTTCACATGGATATCTTTGGGCCTCCATCCTTTGATATTCTTGGGGGTAGAAAGTATTTCTTGGTGATTGTGGATGATTATTCAAGATACACTTAGGTATATTTCTTCAAGAGGAAGAGTGAAACTCAACAAACCGTCGTCAACTTTGCAAATGAAGCTCAACATGAACATGATGCAAAGTGACAACGACACCGAGTTGAAGAACTACACCTTGGATGAGTTTCTTAGTGATGAGGGGATCAAGCATCAATATGGTACACCATATACCCCTCAACAAAATGGTGTCACGGAGAGGAAGAACCGGACGTTCATGGATGCGGCAAGGACCATGATGGCGGAGTTCAAGTCTCCATACAAATTTTGGGCTGAAGCCATCAACACAGTATGTCATGCATCCAATCGGCTCTATCTCCGCAAAGGCTTGAACCAGACTCCTTACGAAATACTTACCGGTAACAAGCCCAACCTCAAGTACTTCCGGGTGTTCGGGCGTAAGTGTTTCATTCTCAAGAAAGGTGTTCGCTTGTATAAATTTGAGGCTAGAGCTTATGAGGGCATATTTGTTGGTTATGCTACAAACTCTCATGCTTACCGTGTCCTCAACAAGTCCACCGGACTCATTGAGGATACGTGTAACGTGGAGTTTGACGAAAATAACGGCTCCCAAGTGGAGCAAAGTGGTACTTGTGATGTAGGTCATGAAATTCCTCACCAAGCCTTAAGAAGAATGGGTGTGGGTCATATCCTACCCATTGAGGAACCCCTTGTGGCCGAAGGACAAGGACAATGCTCCATTCAAGTGGAGCCATCACCAACCCAAGACCCACACGCTTCCGAAGAACAAAGTGAAGGCCCTCAACCTCATGAACAAGACCAAGGGCAAGATGAACCTCAAGATTGTGATGAACCACCAAATGATTCCCAAGGTCAAGTTCTCCCCCTCGAGCAAGTTCAAGATCAAGAGCAAGCTCAAGATCTAGAACAAGCTCAAGACGGCGCTCAAGATAATCAAGTTAATCCTCCTCCTTCCACATCCGAGGAGGAATTAGAGCGTCGTGCTGTGAAGATTGCTTCCAAGCTCACAAACCAAGGTCATCTCATGGAGAACGTGGTTGGAAGCCTAAGAAAGGGGGTAAGCACTCGTAGACAATTAGCAAACTATTGTGAACATCATGCGTTTGTCTCTTGTGTTGAACCCCAAAAGGTTTATGAGGCACTCGAAGATTCGGATTGGCTCAATGCCATGCATGAAGAACTCAACAACTTCGAGTACAACAAGGTGTGGAGATTTGTGCCAAGGCCGTCGGGGAACTACGATGTCATTGGAACCAAGTGGATTTTCAAGAACACGCAAGATGCTCATGGGAACATCATTCCCAACAAGGAAAGATTGGTAGCACAAGGCTACTCCCAAGTCGAGGGGTATCGACTACGGTGAAACCTTTGCTCCCGTTGCTCGCCTTGAATCCATTCGTTTGTTGATTGCTTATGCTTCCCATCACAATTTTAAGTTACAACAAATGTATGTGAAGAGTTCTTTTCTTAATGATCCTATTAATGAGTTGGTTTACGTGAAGCAACCCTCCGGGTTTGAGGATTCCTACCTCTCGGATCATGTGTATCAACTCGATAAGGCACTCTATGGCCTTATGCAAGCCCCACGTGTGTGGTATGACCACCTTACCGAGTTGTTACAAGATCATGGATTTGAGGTTGGGCAAATTAATCCCACTCTTTTTACTAAGAACGTCAAAGGGGAATTGTTTGTGTGCCAACTATATGTTGATGATATTATCTTTGGTTCCCCTAACAAAGCTTTCAATGAGGAATTTGCCGCTCTCATGACCTCTAAGTTCAAGATGTCTTCAACGGGAGAGTTGAAGTTCTTCCTTGGTTTCGATATCAGGCAAAGAAGAGAAGGTACCTTCATCAACCAAGCCAAATACACTCAAGACATGCTAAAAATATTCAAGCTAAGTGATGTCAAGCCGGCTTCTACTCCAATGCCCACCAAGTGCCAACTTGACATTGATCCCAATGGTAAAGCGGTGGATCAAAAGGTATATCGCTTCATGATTGGCACCTTGCTTTACCTTTGTGCATCTAGACCGGATATCATGTTGAGTGTGGGAATGTGTGCACGGTGTCAAGACGCACCGAAGGAAAGCCACTTTGTGGCTGTCAAGCGAATCTTTCGATATTTGGCTCATACCCCAAACTTTGGCTTATGGTACCCAAGAGGAGCAAACTTCAAGCTAGAAGGATATTTCCGATTGGGCGGGAGACAAATTGGATAGGAAGTCCACTTCTGGAGGGTGCCAATTTCTTGGTTGCTCTTTGGTGAGTTGGTCTTCCAAGAAGCAAAGTTGTATGTCTCTCTTGTCCACCGAAGCGGAGTATGTGGCGGTCGGTAGTTGTTGTGCACAACTCTTATGGATGAGGCAAACTTTAAAGGAGTACGGTGTCATTTATGACAAAGTGCCTCTTTGGTGTGACAATGAAAGTGCCATCAAGATTTCTCTCAACCCGGTACAACATTTCAAGACAAAGCATATCGAGATTCGGTATCACTTCATCCGGTATAACATTAGGCGAGGGGAGATCGACCTCAAGTATGTCGACACTCATGATAACCTTGCATATATTTTCACGAAGCCCTTGGATGAAGCAAGATTTCGCAAGTTAAGGCATGAGCCAAATATCATTGACTCGAGCAATGTGACTTGAACCCATGCACACCCCACGACATTCAACTTGTTGTCTAGTCTAGATGATGGCATGGATATAGGGGGAGTGTTGTTCTCTCAATGAACTCTCCCTCCCCCCATTATGCATAAATTGATCAAGTCTTTCACATTAGCCATTTTTTATGGTACTTGTCCTTCAAGGATTAGTTTTGGTCATGGGCCCAAGGTTAAAATCTTCACGGCACCATACCTCTTGAATCAAACATAGGTGGCCTCGGCCACCGCCATCTCTTGAAGAAGTGTTTCTTGTCCCCTTGCTAGTGTGTTTGCTGCCGAGTTTTTTCCTCCTCTTCTTGCCATTGGTTTTCTCTCCTTTTTGAGCAAAGCTGTTGTTGTCTAGTTGTTGTGGCTTGCTGGGCGGTACTACCGCTGGTGGTGCGCGCTACTACTGCTTATGTTGACAAGCGGTACTACCGCCCACCAGCATGATACTATTGCTGAGGGGCGGGACCAGGGGTTATATCGGGGCAGGGGGAAGTTTCTTCTCCCCCATACCCATTTGCTCTGCCCCCTCGTTCCTCTTCGTCTCTCCAGCAACGCCTCGCCGTGGGAGGGCTCCGGTGGGCCTTCTTCTCCGGGCCGTCCCTCTCCATTTCCTTCGATGGAGTCGATCCCCACCTTGTCCTCCTGCCATGGATGCCGGTATTGCCCCCGTTCCTCCTCTCTTTTTGTCTAGATTTCAGATCTAGCATCTTAGGGGAAATAGTGGTTGCATCTCTCGATTTTTGGCTAAATCTAGGCTTGAGTAGGTTGGAGAAGGAAACTAGACTTTTTGGATTACTGTTTGGTAGGAGTATTTTTGAATTTGGCAGGCCGGTAGTGCCGGATTTGACCACGGTAGTAGGGAACCGCCGTTTCCCCGTTTCGAGCAGTACTACCGCTCCCGTTGGTGCGGTACTACCGCTCGGGCGGTACTGCCGCTTCCGGGTTGTGGTACTACCGCTGCCTGCCCAGTTCCATCATGTTCCTACCATTCCCTGATCTCTTTTGTTGTGTTTGTTGGCTTATGCTCGTTCTTTCTGGTTGTTTCATGTGTTTGTGTGTTTGGTTCTAGGTGATGAACATCCTGAGCAGCAAGCTTGCCGTGTCAACCCCGGTCGTGCAACGTCGAAGCGCTACCGCACATCTGAGTCAGCAGGTGGTTCCTCTAGTGCTCCACCGCCACCAGCGGGTGCTTCCTCAAGTGCTCCACCTGCACCTCAACTCAAGAAGAAGTCTGCAGTCAAGCGAAAGCCGAAGGGCAAAACTGTGCCTGAAATGAATGCCAAGGAGTTCTGGGCATGGCGTCGCCGCAACCCCTATGTGGAAGACCAAGAACCCACTTTGGTCAACCGTCCGTTCTGGAACCACTTTCAGTTTGCCATCTTCTTCGATGTGATCAAGGCCAAGAAGAATCTCTATGTTGATGTGTGCTCCATCGACACGGACTTTATGGAGAAGGATCTTGAGTACTTTGGTGAAGCCCTTCAGATGTGCTCTCAGCTGAACGTTCTCAGAATAATGCAGTTCAACAAGGACTTTGATGCAGATATAGTGGCTCAATTCTATGCCACTATCCATCTATTGACTGATGAGGACAGGATACTGACTTGGATGACCAATGGCAAGTTGCTTTCTGTCAAGTGGAAGGCCTTCATGGAGTTACTTGGGGTGGAAGATCACGGGCTTGAGACTCCTGTCGGCTTTCGCCCTCACCGAAATGCAAACTCCACTCACAAGCAAGCCCTCTGGCCCTACTGCACTGTGAAGATCAACCCCGACACTAAGAAGGAAACCTATGAGCTGACTGTCTTTCTGGACATTCTTCACCGTGTCTTCCGTGAGACTCTCTTCCCTCATATCAGGAATCTGGATATGGTTCACTCCTATCTCGTGGACATGCTTCTCTTCTGTCAGCATGAGAAGGAAGCAAACACTGGCGAGTCCCTAGACATTTCTCATGTTATGTGGTTTGAGCTCTTATCTGCTATCTCTGAGTGCAAGTGCCCGATCTATGGACCATTCATCATGTTGCTCATTGAGAAGGCCTGGGATCAGGTCTATCCCAAGGTTATGCTGGAGACTGGAGAGTTGGTGTCTCATGAGATCAAGCATTTGAAGAAGAAGGACAACTGGGGCACCCCGGTCCCTAAAACTGGGGGTACATCTTCTGCGGCTGCCATGGAGATCGAGGAGGAGGCTGAGGCTGATGATGACGCTGACCATGAGCCTTCTGAAGCAGAGCCCTCTTGGGCAAAGAAGCTCATGCTCAAGATGAAGAAGCTTTTCTGCATGGAGTCTCACGGTCAGTACATGACTCATGTGGTTGAGAAGAAGGCCAGGGGATGTCACAAGGAGCTCATGTGTCAGTTGGGTGCGACCGTTAACAGTGGATCTGGGGACCAACTAACTGAGAAGGAAGAGTGGATTTAGCAACACTGCCCGTGGACAGATTCACACGCCGAGCAGTTTCCGACCGATGACGGTGGTGCAGATGATCCCGCTGGAATATGATGATTGAGACCCTCGCTTTCTATCACCTGGAGCTGTAGCAACACTCCTTCCCTTTTTGGTGTCTCGATGCCAAAGGGGGAGAGAGTTTAGGAATTTGTGTTGTTGTCTGATTTGTGAGTGTGTATTTGTGGTGTCATTGTGTTTTGTCGCCGTTTGCTTTGTTTGGTTTTGTGCCAGTGAGACCTAAGTTCCATACATATGGTGTGAGACATATGCTACCTTATCTTTATATTATCATTATCTATGTCTATCTAGTCCTTTGGTATCTTATGAGTTGCATGCGTATCCTATTATATACTCTGCTCTCATATATCCTTCTTAGGTTGTTGGTCCCTAAAATGTAGGGGGCGCGTTGATCCTAGTATGTGTGCCGTGTAGGCCAAAGCACTTATCTACATAGCACACATCTAGGGGGAGCCCGTCTATATTTAAGAGTTGTGGGGTTTGCGCATGTCATATGTCTTTTCCCGTTTTTGCAAATCACGTATTGTCATCAATCCACCAAAAAGGGGGAGATTGTAAGGGCATATTTATCCCTAAGGTGTTTTGGTGATTGATGACAATGCTTTTGTGGACTAATCATGTGCGTTGATCTTTTCATAGATTCATCCTTTGTCACGAGACGATTCCCTCCCCTCGGTGTATTATTCAAGACGGTGCAACTCTTTCGTTTCTATGTTGGTGGACTAGTTTCGTAGGAGTCACCGTACTATCAAGAAGGGACCCGCTTTGGTAAGGCTAGGGTGGAATCAACACGTACACATCCTTATCGCACCCACTGAACCTTTCCGCTTCAATGGAGAACTCATTCCCCTTCTTATGTGCTTTGTCTGGTCCCAGCGGTAGTACCGCGGGCCACGCGGTAGTACCGCCCGAGTGCAAAAAGAGGTAGTACCGCTCCTCAGCGGTAGTACCGCTTGGAGCCCTCCGCTGTAGTACCGCTACGGCTCCGTGCTCCTACTGCCTCGACTCGAGGGCCCTTTTTCTCGTGTCAGGTTTTGCGGCACTAGTTGCAGCAGTAGAGCCGGTAGTACCGCTCTTAAGCGGTAGTACCGCCCTTACCACCATGGTAGTACCTCTCAGGGTCCAGGACCTCGCTCCCCTCCTTTGCGCGGCAGTACCGCTATTTGGGACGGTAGTACCGCTGGCCTCAGCGGTAGTACCGCCCACCCCAGCAGTAGTACCGCTCTCTGGGGGGTTGCTTGGGGGTAACGGTTGGATTGTTCCCCCCATTATATAAGGGTGTTCTTCCCCAAAGTTGACCTACCTCTTCCCCCAAAAGCTCCATTGTTGCTCCAAGCACCATTTTTGCCCGATCACTCTCCCTAGCCAATCAAACTTGTTGATTTGCTCGGGATAGGTTGAGAAGGCCCCGATCTACACTTCCACCAAGAGAAATTTGATTCCCCCTAGTCATCCCTAGCGGATTTTGTTTCTCTTGGGTGTTTGAGCACCCTAGAGGGTTGAAGTCACCACGGAGCCATAGTCCATTGTGGTGAAGCTTCATGGTGTCGTTGGGAGCCTCCAATTAAGTTGTGGAGATAGCCCGAACCTTGTTTGTAAAGGTTCGGTCGCCGCCTTCAAGGGCACCAATAGTGGAATCACGGCATCTCGCATTATGTGAGGGCGTGAGGAGAATACGTTGGCCCTAGTGGCTTCTTGGGGAGCATTGTGCCTCCACACCGCTCTAACAGAGACGTACTTCCCTTTAAAAGGAAGGAACTTTGGTAACACATCCTCGTCTTCATCGGCTCCACTCTTGGTTATCTCGTGCCTTTACTTGTGGAAGCTTATTTGTTTTGTATCCATTGCTTGCTTGTGCACTTGTTGATTGTTGCATCTTATAGGTTGCTCACCTAGTTGCATATCTAGACAACCTACTTTGATGCAAAGTTTAAATTGGTAAAGAAAAGCTAAAAATTGTTAGTTGCCTATGCACCCCCCTCTAGTCAACTATATCGGATCTTTCAGCAGGAAGAGCCTCGCATTGTCTTCCCTGCCAGTATGACAGGCTCGAAGCCTAAGGTCCCCTCGGCAGCTTCATAGTTGAAGAAAACAAGGGCAGCCGAAGCCGAAGCCAATAAGCACAAGCACAAGGACGCATCTGATGATGCCCCTTCTAAGAAGAAGTTGAAGACTAAGGGAACTAAGTCTTCAAAGAAAGAGCGCGCTGCAGCCTCTCAGCCACTCATTGTTCAACCCATCCCAGTTGCTGCTCCTGCTGCCACAAATCAAGAACGACGTGTGGTGCTCCACCAGCCTGCTTCCACTGAGGCTCATGAAGAAGACCAATTTCCAGCTATTGACCCCAACGCAGCTGAAGACATTGGTCATGAAGACAATGTTGTTGATGATGAAGTCCTTCCTCAACTCGAGCATCAGTTGGTATCATCACCTGTTCCAACGAGCAGTGAATACATCAGCATTGGTCATCTATTGACACCAATTGCTCAAGATGATTCATGGGCTGAGCGCCCGCAAGAAGAAACACCTGTTCATGATGAGACACCCCGCACTCCACCAGTGCAAGTCACCAATCCAGTACTGAATGACGATAACTACATGGAGACCACTCCATCGCCAAAGGCGTCGCCCGTGTTCCAACGGCTTCATGAAGGTCTCAGGCCATCGGTCTCCATGTCAACCATCCTAGAAGAAGATTCACAACAATCCAGCTCAGTAGCATGTCAAGTGTTCCCTGAAGAGAATCCTTCTGTGACGGTTCCTGAGTCTGAAGCCAAAGCTGCTGAAGACATTCTGGCTGCATCAGCCAATGAAGAAGAAGAAGAAAGAAGAGAAGAGAGAGTTGCCACACCCCCTGCCCCAGATCAAGCCATTCTCGAGGAGAATGTGATTGTGCAAGACCCTTCGATCATTGACCATATGGAGTTTGAGAGCAATGCGGCTGCTACAAACACTGCGGAAGCCCATGGCCCTTTCTTGGCTGAAGATCATGTGGAGCCTGAAGCTAATGTTGTGCCTGAAGCCAATGTGAACCCTGACGCTGGTCCCCACTGACGGTGCTGTTCCTCCCTTAAGGCCTCACACTATGGAAACGATTTACAACCGTGATGGGGAGTTGGTCACAGTTCGCTCCTGCTTCCTCCCACTGGTCTCGGACCGCAATATGATTATCATGTGCAGCAGCGACCACAAGTATAGAAGCCTAAGCCAAGACTACCAAGGCTTCCAGGTGCTGCTACATCACCAGGATCTTTCAGTGTCAACAGCTTCAGAGCACACAACACCTTCTTTGACAGTGACAAGAATCCATACTCGAAGCCAAAGATCTCTTCAGATCACTTCTGGAGCCATCAATAGCGCAGTTATTACTCATGTGTCCTCTACAATCAAGAGAGAATATTTCCTGACATGTGTCTTGATTGTGAAGCTATTGTTGGGCTCCCCTGTCTTGAAGAAGCTTTGGACTGCTTTCGTGATGCTGGTCTTCTGCAATTTGTCACTGCCAAAGAGCACTGGAATGAAGAGCTTTTGCTACAGTTCTATGCTACTCTTCACATTCGTGGCTACAACCGGGATCCGGAGACATGGATCCTCGAGTGGATGACAGGTGATGTGCACCATGAAGCTAATGCTCAAGACATCATCGAGCTTACCTCCCTGCCCACTCCAGGTGAATTGTACGAACCTGGTTGTCGGCGTCACAGAGAAGGACTGCAGAGCATTTTTCAGAGGCCTGAACCCAATATGAGTCAGATGCTCAGCATGATGAAGCCATTGCCTCAAGATGCAGAATATCCCAAGGAATTCTTTGTCCAAGACCTCCAGTACTTGCCCCACACAGTCTATCACATACTTAGGCATACTCAATGGCCAATCAAGGGAAATTCTTTTGAAGCCAAACTTGAAGGCACTATGAAGACCTTGTTATTCTATATTGTCAATGGCATCAGGTTCAACTCCAAGGATTTCTTCATCAGACAACTTGCTGCATCTGGGATTGATCTATTTGGCCTGAAGTTTTATGCTCCATGGGTCATGCGCCTAATCAAACATCATTCTACTATCAGCTTTCAGCCTTTAGCACGCAACCATCTTGTCTTTCTTCCAGAGGTTGATCTATCAGTTGAAGCCATCTACCCCGAGCCTGCCAAGGAGCCACTATATCTTCATAATGCTGATCATCAAAGCTTAACGCATCCAATAGAAGGAGTTCATGTTCCAAATGTTGCTATTCCTGCTTATCCTATGGTTGGCAATGTGTGTATGCCTCATCGAGCAAATACCGAAGCCACTGCCAGTACAATTGCTCATAGGCCTCGGAAGCGTTCTCGTGTACTCAATGACCGAGAGCTGGTTGTGGCCTTACATCAGAAGCAGGACAAGCACCATGACTGGCTAAAGAGTCAGATGCATAGTCTCTTGGTGGATGTCAATCGCATTCACAATCTGGCCACCAAGAACTAATTTGTTGCCCATGAGAATGCACGGTGGTCCTGGAAGAGCCTCACTCTGCTATGTTCTGAAGACGATCTTTGAGCAGATGGCTTCACCGCAAGCTTCAAGTTTGATTCCAGGCCTCCACCAAATGCAAGCTGGCTCCGCACTCCCTCACTTGAAGATTCTGAGTATTCATCTTCGGCTGCAACAGTTGTTGCGAATGTCGTCGATGAAGAAGACGACGCCACTTCACCGACCATGGCTACACTGCATCTCGACTCTGCACCAGGCCCTTCTGCACCAGGTCCTTATGGGTGGTTGCATTATTTTGTCAAGTTTTTACAACTCTTGTCTTTTGATACATTTGGTTCTTTGAGTTGTAACACTTAAACTCGATTGTCGTCTGCTACCTTTTCTTCTACTCTATGTTGCGATGATAAATTCCGCATGAAGTCATTCTGCAGACGTCCATTTTCCATTATGCATATCATTATCTTCATTGTCTTTCTATATGCATAATGTATTGTCTTCACACTTTGAAGATGGCCTCCACAAAGCAAAACCTTCCATGTGCATTTGCATTCAAAAGCAAATCATCTATATGCACATCTTCAGGGGGAGCCTCACCATATGTATGAAGTCAATACTCACAACACTAAACTTTCACATACTTTTATCCCTGTTGAAAACTTCAACCAGTTTGTCATCAATCACCAAAAAGGGGGAGATTGTAAGTGCATCTAGTGCCACCCCTAGTTGGTTTTGGAGTATTGACGACAAACTTGGTTGAGGGACTAATGTGTTTATGAGAATTGCAGGATAACACAGGTAGTAGTCCCATATTGATTCGGTTTACCTACCAGAGATGACCCCTAAAAATGTGTGAAGACATTGAAGACAATGGTGGTCTGTGAAGATATTCACATTCAAGACTATGACATGAGAAGATATCATATGAAGACTATGGAGTGCGAAGACATAGTTGTTTTGTAGTTTCCTTTTCCTTTTTGTTGAGTCATAGGAACCACCGTACTGTTAAGTCGGGTCCAAGTGAACAAAGTCAGAGTGGCTGAAGTGATGCTCAACCAAATCCTATGTCTTCGAGCGAAGACAATGAGAGCAAATCTTATCCAGAGCTGGATGAGTCAGCTTTACTTGTTGCCCTAGTCAAGCTGCCGCGTGCGTTTGAAATATGACCGTTGGACACGTGTCAGTTCCTTAGTGAGCCATGGTCATTTTGGACAAATCAGGTCGGGTTGCCTCCTGGCTCCCCCTACACCATAAATCGGTGGCTGCTCAGAGTTAGTGCACGGCTTTTGTCGTTTGAGAGCAACCCACCTCCGAAGCCTTTCAGAGAGTAATCCTTGCAAGGACAAAGCCCAAAACACCAAGAGCCAAAGAGTGTTAGGCATCACTGAAGTCCTTCTGTCTGCGTGATCTGAAGACTTATTACACTTGAGGACTATGAATGCTCCAGCCGATTAGGCATCGCGTTCTTACAATCCAAGAGTCATTATGGATTGCCGGTGAATGAAGTCTGTGAAGGTTTGGAAGTCTCCCTTGAAGACTTACCAGACTGATTGTCCGAGGACTAAGTGTTCTTATCCCAAGGGGAATAAGGTGAAGACGCGGTCTTCTGAGTTGAATCGGAGCCTCCCTAACCAGACGTACGGTTGTCACAACAACTGGAACTAGTCCAACTGGTTCTATCATTCCTCTCTCTTTACTTACAGTTAGTCTTTGTGAAGTCTTTGCCCATTTTCCTGATCTGATTGACTCCACTGTGTGAAGACTGTTTACTATTTGGCTTCATACTATCTTCCATCTTGATCCATTCTACCTAGCTGCTGATAGTCTTCGTGCTTTCACTACATTGCTTACTTGACTATGGCTTGTCTAGTGTAGTCTACCTTCCGCTGCATATCAATAGGTTCATTTCTATTGATTATCTTCAAAGCACCCATGTTTTGAATACTTTCATCAAAATCACCTATTCACCCCCCTCTAGTCGAATACTAGCACTTTTAGGAATCGGGCCCGCGAAGAGAGCATGGAGATATATGGGGATCTTAGTGGTACTCATCTCGCCCACAAGCCAAGACGCAGGACGGACGGCCGTTGCCCTCCACTCGTTGGAATCGGCTACAAGGGTGTAACACCGCAGATGTAACATGTCCCATTTTGGCAAGATATCAACTTGACCTTCATCTATTTCTTTTGGGTTTTATCATGTTTGGCCTCATCTTGTTTGGTTATGTGTTTTATTCTTTTCATTGTCATGCTCACCTTACCATATTGCAATTGTGCCTCTTGTCATTTTGCATTCATCCTCATCATGTGCATGTTGTGATCTCATCCCTATTATGTTGTTGCATGCTCAATGCATAAATCTTGCATCATCACCATTTCTCCTTCTTTTCCTTTCTTTCTTTCTTTTTGCAAGTGCACCTTTTACCTTCTCCTTAAATGTTCATATTCTCCCTATAAATCTTGCTCCATGCCCTAAACCTCTCTGCCAAATATCTCCTTATTTGAAGTTGTTTTGGTCAGGTTCAAAAATGACATAAGTTTGAATTATATTCAAACTTGTCTTATTTTTCTACCTCTAAAAATGCCCAATGCAATTTATTCAAATAGTGGATAATTCCAGGATCTTGAGAATATTTTCTTTATACTCAAACTCCTCTCCTTTTATCCTGTGCTTTTCTGTTTCTATTTTTGTTTGAACAAATAGAAAAAAAGGAGAGTATCAGCCCAGCCAGTGCAGCAGCCCCCCTGGGCCTCCCGCAGCCCAGCCAAGGCCTTTCCTGCCCGCCAGCCCAGCCAGCGCAGCCAGCCAGCTCGCTCGCGCCCTCGCCGTTTCTCACCCAGCCACGATGCTACCCAGGAGCCCGTACGCCCACGTGTCACCCGCGACCCCACTAGCCAGCCTCTGGCTACAGCGCACCCGCCCCTCACCTTTTCGTCAAGCTCATGTCGGGCGCGCACATGGCCATGGCCGCGTCGACTCCGTGCTCCACCCATCGCCCTGGCCCCCTTTTAACCCCGCTCCTTGTCCACACAACCCCTAGGGTTTCCCTCTTCCTCTCATCGCCGCCGCCAGGTGAGTAGAACCACCAGATCCACCGCAACTGCTCCGTCCCGAGCGCACCTGAGAGCGCACCTCGTCGCCGGCGTGCTCTCTGGTCACTCCAAACCCCGTAGATCGTGTCCTTCTTCTTCCTCATCATCGTCTCCTTCCACGACGTCGACTACGGTGCCCCGGACGACGAGTTCCTCGATGTCCTCTGCTTCCACCTTCCTCTCGGTCAGGACCGCGCCAAGGTTCAGAGCTCCACTTCGTCGCCGCCAGCTCGTCTTCGTCGACTACATCGTGTCCTTGGGTGAGCTTGGTAATGCACCTCCCTCTCCCATCCTTCCCATGGCATGTAGGCACCCGTAGTTCTCAGCCGATCCATGTCTTCCCCGCGCTCGCAGTGCTCCGGCGATCTCTGAATTTATTTGTGCAGTGTTGTTCAATCGTAGCGTGCTTGCGTGTCCCCGCTTTGGATCCCCCCCTGTCGTGCTCCCGCAGCTTGCTCGCGCCGCTGGTTCGCGCTCCCGCGCGCACCCGGCCTTTCCTTGTGTCGCCGTAGCTGCTGTTGCCGCTCGCCGCGGACGCCATGGCCCCGAGTCGAGCAACTGCCCGAGCTCGAGCGCCCCTGCATCCCCTCGTAGCTGCATGCATCCTTACCCCTTTCCGCATGCCCGCCGGAGTCCCTGTGCCCCGCTGGTTGCCGCCGTTGCGCTCACCGGCGCCGTCGTCTTCTCTGTTTGCAACAGAGGAGCTCGATCTGGTGTCTATCTAAAAGGGGCCGAACCCCTTTTCCTATCAGTAGTACCTACCTAGCCCAGTGGTTGCCGATGCAGAACCACACCGGGGAGATCCGGGTTCGATCCCCCGCGGGTGAATTATACTTCCCCCCTTTTTTCCTGTTTTCTTGCACCATGTGTATGACAGGGTGGCCCCAGCTATCATCCTCCCTTAGCCCCTGTTTGTTATTTTATTTTTATTTTTTATTGTTGTTCAATGCGATTCTTCCATTTCTGGCATATGGAATCTATCCATTTCGGGCAAGTCCATTTCTGGACGTTTCCAAATATGGAAAATGCCATTTCTGTCATATTCCATTTAGGGCAGGTTTTATCTTAGTGCATTTGTGATGATTTTTCTACAGCAACCCTAACATATTATATATGTTTTTGGGGTAGAAAAATCCCACCAATCCAGTGGTGGCATTAGTTTCTGCATTTGAGCAAGTTCATGAATTTGTCATTTTACATCATGATGTTGTCTTGTCATTTTTTTGTGGTTTATTTCAAGCATGCTATGAGGTTGTTTTGCACAAGTATAGCTTCATTTTCATGTCCACTTCATGCTAGTACTTGTTCCATGCCATGACATGCCTGGTAGTGAGTTAATCAAGCCTGTAGAGATGCCATGATGAATCTGTTCCTGCTATGTCTAGTAATTCCACTAAGTTTGTAGAAACTGTTATCTTTTGCATTATTGCCATGCTATTTTAGTCATGCTCTAGTGGTTTATAGATTGAGCTCAGTGTTCATGTTTCGTAGAGCATCTCCTGTACATCTTTGATATGCATTTTGTTCATATGTTTGGGTGCTATAGCTTATTTATACTTTGCATCGAAGTGGCCATGTTGCTGTTTTAAGCAGTTTGCATCATATCTTGTCTTGCTTGTCAGTTGCAAACCGTGCACCCGAATCCGGTGATCTTTATATCGATTTCAACCGAAATCATCTCATCTTTCCAGCGGCATACTTGGTTTGCCAAGTTGATGCCTTGTTCATCCTTTTCCTCCTGGAGCACGCATATGCATTGCATATCACATCTCGCATATCATGACATGTATTGCATCATGTTGTTTGTGCATTGCACCGTGATTTATTGTGGTTCCTTGCTTGTGTTCTTGCTTTGGGTAGAGCCGGGAGACGAGTACATGCACGAGGAACCTGTTGAGAATGCTTACGAGGATCAAGCCTTCGACAACTCTGAGAACCTTGCAGGCAAGATGACCATACCTTCGATATCACTTCTATCTTTGCTTGCTAGTACTCGCTCTATCGCTATGTTAGCTGTACCTGCCACTGCTGACCATGCCTCCCTATTTCCATGTCAAACCTCTAACCATCCTGTCCTAGCAAACCGTTGTTTGGCTATGTCACCGCTTTTGCTCAGCCCGTCTTATATCATTGATAGTTGCAGGTGAAGATGAAGTTTGTTCCTAGTCGGAATATGGATATTTTGGGATATCACAATATCTCCTGTTTAAATTAATGCACCTTATATACTTGGTAAAGGGTGGAAGGCTCGGCCTTATGCCTGGTGACTTGTTCCACTCTTGCCGCCCTAGTTTCCGTCATACCGGTGTTATGTTCCTTGATTTTGCGTTCCTTACACGGTTGGGTGATTTATGGGACCCCCTTAACAGTTTGCTTTGAATAAAACTCCTCCAGCAAGGCCCAAACTTGGTTTTACCATTTGCCACCTAAGCCCTTTTCCCTTGGGTTTTCGCGAGCCCAAGGGTCATCTTTATTTACCCCCCCCCCCCCGGGGCCAGTGCTCCTTCGAGTGTTGGTCCAACTGAGCGATGTTCGGCGCCCCTTGGGCAACCAGGGTCTATGCCAACCCAATGTCTAGCTCATCCGGTGTGCCCTGAGAACAAGATATGTGCATCTCCTATCAGGATTTGTCGGCACTTCGACCGGCTTTGCTGGTCTTGTTTTACCATTGTCGAAATGTTTTGTGAACCGAGATTCCGAGGCTGATCGGGTCTTCCCGGGAGAAGGTATATCCTTCGTTGACCGTGAGATCTTGTGATGGGCTGAGTTGGGACACCCCTGGAGGGTATATAATCTTTCGAAAGCCGTGCCCGCGGTTATGAGGCAGATGGGAATTTGTTAATGTCCAGTTGTAGATAACTTGACACTTGACTTCATTAAAATGCATCAACCGTGTGTGTAGCCGTGATGGTCTCTTCTCGGCGGAGTCCGGGAAGTGAACACGGTTTGAGTTATGCTTGACGTAAGTAGATTCAGGATCACTTCTTGATCACTTCTAGCTTCTCGATCGATGCGTTGCTTCTCTTCTCGCTCTCACTTCCGTATGTTAGCCACCATATATGCTTAGTGCTTGCCGTAGCTCCACCATTTTACCCCTTTACCTACCTATGAGCTTAAATAGTCTTGATCTCGCGGGTGTGAGATTGCTGAGTCCCCGTGGCTCACAGATTCTACCAAAACAGATGCAGGTGCCGAGGATACCAGCGCAGATGGTGCAACTGAGCTGAAGTGGGAATTTGATGAGGCCCTTGGTCGTTACTATGTTTCGTTTCCAGATGATCAGTAGTGGAGTCCAGTCGGGGCGATCGGGGATCTAGCATTTGGGGTTGTCTTCTTTTCATTTGAACTTGACCGTAGCCGGTCTATGAGTGTATTTTGAATGATGTATGATCTTAAATAATGTATTGTGTGAAGTGGCGATTATAAGCCAACTCTCTTTATCCCATTCTTGTTCATTACATGGGATTGTGTGAAGCTGACCCTTCTTGCGACAAAACCACCATGCGGTTATGCCTCTAAGTCATGCTTCGACACGTGGGAGATATAGCCGCATCGTGGGTGTTACAAGTTGGTAATCAGAGCCATCCCGAACTTAGGAGCCCCCTGCTTGATTGTTTGCTGGCGATGTTGAGTCTAAAACAAAAATGTTTTGAGTCTTAGGATTATATATATCGGAGAGTAGGATTCTTTTTGCTCCTCAGTCCCTTCGTCGCTCTGGTGAGGTCTCCTGACGTAGATGTTTTGACTTTCCTCTTCTCAAATTTCACTAAAAAAAATTTAGGATCACGCGGGTATCTTAGAATCGTTCTGATGGTTTTGTGACGAGAACATTGTTCTTGGTGCCTCCTGTCTATTTATGCGGCTTTGACCCGGGGAGTCAAGCTCTGAGGTGTTGTCGCCACAATTTTATAGTTGCAGTTCTGGAATACCTGAGCTTTGCCGACATTAAAAATCTCTTTTATGCAGTTGTTGGTGAGATAACCTCGACGTCACCCAGTACTGGGGAGTTCGGGAGTATTGCCATAACTCGTATAATGGATGCTTTTCGAAGGTTGAGGTACACGATTTCTGAAGGTTTCTTGGTTATGTGTTGACGGATGGATACAGCTGGATGTAGGGATTGTTAGTTTGGGTGAGATATATTGCTTCCCCTGTATCCCCAACACCTGATTGCATAACCAGAAAGTTTCGGGAGTTTATAGGTGGGATTCAAGTAGCTCTAGCATTTCTTCCCGCAGATATTTGGTTCGGGATTGGGTAATCCTTACCACTTATTTGTTCTAGTTGTACCTTGTTTATTTCATTCATCAATCTCTATGCAAGTGTCTTCTCACCTTGATGGACGTGTGATGTTTACTTTGGAAATCATTCGTTCATCTTTGTTCGAATGTTTATTGTGAAGACTATATGTTGCAATTCCTATCCGTTGTTTCAACTTGTCTATCTGTCTATCAAGATGCTAACGGATGTCACCCTCTTCAGGATGGCTCCGCCAACGCGTCAGAATCCGGAACGCAATGATGGGAGTCAGGCGAACCCTCCGCCTCCACCTCCGCCTCCGGAGGCATGGCAAGCTTTGATGGCAGCCACAAACGCTAATGCCTAGATGATGATTCAACTCATGCAAGAGCGCAACCAAGGCTAAGGAAACCAAGGGAATCAAGGTCAAGGGCAGTTCAATCATCAGCCTCTATTTCCTACCCTCAACCAGTTCCTGGCAAATCAGCCGAAGTCTTTCAGCTACTGTGTCAAGGCCACAGACGCCTATGATTGGCTCGTGGATATCAACAAGCATTTTGAATGCAGCAATGTCAGGCCTGAGGACTATATCAAGTTTGCTTCTTTTCAGCTCAAGGATCAGGCAGCTGATTGGTTCCAGCAATACAAGGATTCCAGAGGTGGTCGAGTGATTACTTGGACTGATTTCTGTCGGGACTTTAAAGCTCACCATATTCCTACCAGTGTTGTTGAGAGCAAGCGTGAGGAGTTCCGCAATGTCAAGCAAGGCAACATGTCAGTGTACGAATACAACAAGCAGTTTCAGAAACTTGCTCGCTTCGCTAAGCAAGATGTTCCAGATGAGAAGAGTATGATCTATCAATTCAGAGGTGGCCTTAGAGAGGATCTGCAGTTAGCTCTCGTTCTTGTTGAGCCTACTCAGTTTGATCAATTCTACAATATGGCACTCAAGCAAGAAGGTGCTCAGCTCAAGTGTGAGGCTTCTAAGAAGAGAATCAGGGATGCAGTGCAATCTTCTTCTTCCTCAAAAGTGGCAGCTAAGCAGCAGAAGTTCTATCTTCCTCCTCCTCCGTTTCGTCAGCCTTACCAGCAGAAGAACTCAGGTGGTCGTGTATCTTCCCACCCACCCAACCCAAGCTATCAGAACAAGTCTCAGCCCCAAGCTTCAAAGTCGAATGCTCCTTATCACCGTCCGTCTCAGAAGTGACTTGCAACAAGTGCCAGCAGAAAGGTCACTACGCAAACAAATGCTTCAATCAAAGGCGCCTTCCTCCTCCTCCTCCTGTGAGATCTTCAAGCAATGTTGTGGTCAAGCATAATCCAAAGTTTGCAAAGTTGAACATGATGAATGCAGCTCAGGCAAAGGATTCTTCAGATGTGATCATTGGTAATCTTCCTGTTAATGATATTCCTGCAAAAGTCTTATTTGATACTGGTGCATCGCATAGTTTCATCTCAAGACCTTTTTCATCCAAGAATGAGATGGTTTTTCAAGATTTGCCTAGACCGTTATCAGTTGTCTCTCCAGGTAAATTCATGAACGCAAGCTCCATGGTTCCGGATGTTTCCATCAAGATGGGCGACTATAAATTTCTGTCTTCTCCAGTTGTTCTTGGCGACTCTGATATTGATCTTATTCTCGGGATGGACTGGCTTTCTAAGCACAAGGCTCAGCTTGATTGTGCCACCAGACAAATTCAATTGACACACCCTTCTGAGGATGTTATCATCTATGCCGCTCGCGATGAAACCATTCGGTTTCTCTCAATGAGAAGGGCGAGTTGGATGCTATTTCTCAAATTCCAATCGTTTGTGAGTACCAAGATGTCTTTCCAGAAGAGCTTCCGGGTATGCCTCCTCATCGGCCAGTCGAGTTTGTTATTGATCTTGAGCCTGGAACTGAACCAGTTTGCAAGCGTCCTTACAAGCTTGGACCCAAGGAGCTGAAGGAATTGAAGAAGCAACTCGATGAACAAGAGCGTCTGGGTTTGATCAGACCGAGTTCATCCCCATGGGGTTGTGGAGTTCTTTTTGTCCAGAAGAAGGATGGCACGGACCGACTTTGCGTCGATTACCGTCCATTGAACAAGAAGACAATCAAGAACAAGTATCCACTTCCCAACATCAATGAGCTTTTCGAGCAACTCAAAGGTGCTAAAGTATTCTTCAAGCTTGACCTTCGTATGGGTTATCATCAGATTCGCATTCGTGAACAAGATATTCCCAAGACAGCATTCAGAACGTGCTACGGTTCTTATGAATATACTGTCATGTCTTTCGGCCTTGTCAATGCTCCTCCAACATTCTCTCGCATGATGAACTTTATCTTCAACCCCTACACCAATGAATTCGTTCTGGTGTATCTCGATGATATTTTGGTCTTCTCCAAGAATAAGCAAGATCATGCCAAACATTTGCGATTGGTGCTCGACAAGCTCAGAGAGCATCAATTCTATGCGATGTTTTCCAAATGTGAGTTCTGGCTTGATGAAGTTCTTTACCTGGGTCATATCATCTCTGCCAAGGGCATCGCTGTTAATCCCGCGACGGTTTCTGCTGTTCTAAATTGGGAACCTCCTCAGAATGTCAAACAGCTCCGCAGTTTTCTTGGTCTTGCAAGCTATTGCCGAAGATTCGTTGAGAACTTCTCTAAGATTGCAAAGCCTCTTTCCAACCTCCTCCAGAAGCATGTCAAGTATGTCTGGACGCCTGAGTGTGACGTTGCTTTCAACACCCTCAAAGAGAAGCTAGTCACAGCTCCTGTTTTGACTCCTCCTGATGAATCCAAGCCATTCGAAGTATTCTGTGATGCTTCCCTTCAAGGTCTCGGTGCTGTGTTGATGCAAGAGAAAAAAGTTGTGGCCTATACCTCTCGTCAGTTGAAGCCCAATGAAAAGAAATACCCCACTCACGATCTTGAGTTGGCGGCAGTTGTCCACGCATTGATAACGTGGAGACATCCCTTATTGGGAAGGCAAGTGGACATTTTCACCGATCACAAGAGTCTCAAGTATATCTTCACTCAACCCAACCTTAACCTTAGGCAAACTCGACGGGTCGAAATGATTCAAGAGTACAATCCGAGTATTGAATATACTCCTGGCAAGGCGAATGTGATTGCAGATGCTCTAAGCAGAAAGGCTTATTGCAATAGTCTAATTCTCAAGCCATTTCAACCGGATCTTTGTGAAGCCTTCCGCAAGCTGAATCTTCAAGTTGTTCCTCAAGGCTTTCTTGCCAACCTCATAGTCTCTCCTACTTTGGAAGATCAAATTCGAGAGGCACAACTCCTGGATACCATGGTGAAGAAGGTGAAACGTGGTATTGACAAGGGCATTCCCAAATACAAGTGCTATCGCTTGGATGACAAAGATGCTCTTTTCTTCGAGGATCGAATTGTGGTTCCAAAAGGCGATCTGAGAAAAGTCATCATGAATGAGGCACACAATTCCCTCCTATCCATTCATCCTGGAAGTACAAAGATGTACCATGACCTCAAGAAGTCATATTGCTGGACTCGAATGAAACGAGAGATTGCTCAATTCGTGAATGAATGTGATGTCTGCAGAAGAGTGAAAGAAGAACACCAACGACCAGCTGGTCTCCTCCAACCTCTTGCTATTCCGGAATGGAAGTTTGACCATATCGAGATGGACTTCGTGACTGGTTTTCCTAAGTCTAAGCGTGGAAATGATGCTATCTTCGTTGTCATTGACAAGCTTACCAAAGTGGCTCATTTTCTTCCTATCAAAGAATCTATCACAATAGCTCAGCTGGCAGAGCTATACACCTCCAAAATTGTCTCCTTGCACGGCATTCCACAATTGATATCTTCAGATCGTGGAAGCATCTTCACTTCTAAGTTCTGGGAATCCTTTCAGACGGCCATGGGCACCAATATTCGTTTCAGCACAGCTTTCCATCCTCAAACAGGTGGCCAAGTTGAGCGAGTCAATCAAATCCTTGAAGATATGCTCAGGGCTTGTGTCATCTCTTTCGGTATGAAGTGGGAAGATTGTCTTCCATATGCCGAGTTCTCCTACAACAACAGCTTCCAAGCGAGTTCGGGCAAGGCCCCATTCGAAATTCTCTATGGCAGAAAGTGCCGTACTCCTCTCAACTGGTCTGAGACAGGTGAACGCCAACTTCTTGGCAATGATTTGATCACAGAAGCCGAAGAAATGTTCAAAGTCATTCGTGAGAATCTCAAAGCCGCGCAATCGCGATAGAAGAGCTATTATGATAGCAAGCACCGTGACTTGGCTTTTGAAATCGAAGACCATGTCTACCTCCGCGTTTCTCCAATGAAAGGCACTCGTCTCTTCGGTATCAAAGGGAAGCTTGCCCCTAGATACGTGGGTCCTTTCAAGATCATTGGCAAAAGAGGCGACCTCGCCTATCAACTTGAGCTTCCATCCAACTTTGCAAACGTGCCCGATGTGTTTCACGTGTCACAGCTTTGCAAGTGCTTCAAGACTCCTGAGCGCACTATCAACTTCGAAGAAATCAACCTCCAAGAAGATCTCTCTTATCATGAGCACCTCGTTGCTATTCTTGAAGAAACCGAACGCAAGACTCGCAACAAGTCAATCAAATTCCTGAAAGTGAAGTGGTCACACCATTCCGACCGAGAAGCCACCTGGGAGCGCGAGGATCAAATCTGTTCTGAATATCTGGAGTTCTTTCAGTCCTAGATCTCGGGACGAGATCCTCTTGTAGTGGAGGAGAGTTGTAACACCCCATATGTAACATGTCCCATTTTGGCAAGATATCAACTTGACCTTCATCCATTTCTTGTGGGTTTTATCATGTTTGGCCTCATCTTGTTTGGTTATGTGTTTTATTCTTTTCATTGTCATGCTCACCTTACCATATTGCAATTGTGCCTCTTGTCATTTTGCATTCATCCTCATCGTGTGCATGTTGTGATCTCATCCCTATTATGTTGTGGCATGCTCAATGCATAAATCTTGCATCATCACCATTTCTCCTTCTTTTCCTTTCTTTCTTTCTTTTTGCAAGTGCACCTTTTACCTTCTCCTTAAATGTTCATATTCTCCCTATAAATCTTGCTCCATGCCCTAAACCTCTCTGCCAAATATCTCCTTATTTGAAGTTGTTTTGGTCAGGTTCAATAAAAACACAAGTTTGAATTATATTCAAACTTGTCTTATTTTTCTACCTCTAAAAATGCCCAATGCAATTTATTCAAATAGTGGATAATTCCAAGAGCTTGAGTATATTTTCTTTATACTCAAACTCCTCCCCTTTTCCCCTGTGCTTTTCTGTTTCTATTTCTGTTTGAACAAATAGAAAAAAAAGGAGAGTATCAGCCCAGCCAGCACAGCAGCCCCCCTGGGCCTCCCGCAGCCCAGCCAAGGCCTTTCCTGCCCGCCAGCCCAGCCAGCGCAGCCAGCCAGCCCGCTCGCACCCTCGTCGTTTCTCACCCAGCCGCGACGCTACCCAGGAGCCCGTACGCCCACGTGTCACCCGCGACCCCACTAGCCAGCCTCTGGCTACAGCGCACCCGCCCCTCACCTTTTCATCAACCTCGTGTCGGGCGCGCACATGGCCATGGCCACATCGACGCCGTGCTCCACCCGTCGCCCTGGCCCCCTTTTAACCCCTCTCCTTGTCCACACAACCCCTAGGGTTTCCCTCTTCCTCTCATCGCCGCCGCCAGGTGAGTACAACCACCAGATCCACCACAACCGCTCCGTCCCGAGCGCACCTGAGAGCGCACCTCGTCGCCGGCGTGCTCTCCGGTCACTCCCAACCCCGTAGATCATGTCCTTCTTCTTCCTCGTCGTCGTCTCCTTCCACGACGTCGACTATGGTGCCCCGGACGACGAGTTCCTCGACGTCCTCTGCTTCCACCTTCCTCTCGGTCAGGACCGCGCCAAGGTTTAGAGCTCCACTTCGTCGCTGCCAGCTCGTCTCCGTCGACTACATCGTGTCCTTGGGTGAGCTTGGTAATGCACCTCCCTCTCCCATCCTTCCCATGGCATGTAGGCACCCGTAGTTCTCAGCCGATCCATGTCTTCCCCGCGCTCGCAGTGCTCCGGCGATCTCTGAATTTATTTGTGCAGTGTTGTTCAACCGTAGCGTGCTTGTGTGTCCCCGCTCTGGATCCCCCCTGTCATGCTCCCGCAGCTTGCTCGCGCCGCTCGTTCGCGCTCCCGCGTGCACCCGGCCTTTCCTTGTGTCGCCGTAGCTGCTGCTGCCGCTCGCCGCGGACGCCATGGCCCTGAGTCGAGCAACTGCCCGAGCTCGAGCGCCCCTGCATCCCCTCATAGCTGCATGCATCCTCCCCTTTCCGCACGCCCGCCGGAGTCCCTGTGCCCCGTTGGTTGCCGCCGTTGCCCTCGCCGGCACCATCGTCTTCTCTATTTGCAACAAAGGAGCTCGATCTGGTGTCTATCTAAAAGGGGTCGAACCCCTTTTCCTATCAGTAGTACCTACCTAGCCCAGTGGTTGCCGATGCAGAAACACACCAGGGAGACCCGGGTTCGATCCCCCGCTGGTGCATTATCCTTCCCCCCTTTTTCCTGTTTTCTTGCACCGTGTGTATGACAGGGTGGCCCCACCTGTCATCCTCCCTTATCCCCTGTTTGTTATTTTATTTTTATTTTTTATTGTTGTTCCCTGCGATTATTCCATTTCTGGCATATGGAATCTATCCATTTCTGGCAAGTCCATTTCTGGACGTTTCCAAATATGGAAAATGCCATTTCTGTCATATTCCATTTAGGGCAGGTTTTATCTTAGTGCATTTGTGATGATTTTTCTACAGCAACCCTAACATATTATATATGTTTTTGGGGTAGAAAAATCCCACCAATCTAGTGGTGGCATTAGTTTCTGCATTTGAGCAAGTTCATGAATTTTTCATTTTACATCATGATGTTGTCTTGTCATTTTTGTGTGGTTTATTTCAAGCATGCTATGAGGTTGTTTTGCACAAGTATAGCTTCATTTTCATGTCTACTTCATGCTAGTACTTATTCCATGCCATGACATGCTTGGTAGTGAGTTAATCAAGCCTGTAGAGATGCCATGATGAATCTGTTCCTGCTATGTCTAGTAATTCCACTAAGTCTGTAGAAATTGTTATATTTTGCATTATTGCCATGCTATTTTAGTCATGCTCTAGTGGTTTATAGATTGAGCTCAGTGTTCATGTTTCGTAGAGCATCTCATGTACATCGCTGCTATGCATTTTGTTCATATGTTTGGGTGCTATAGCTTATTTATACTTTGCATCGAAGTGGCCATGTTGCTGTTTTAAGCAGTTTGCATCATATCTTGTCTTGCTTGTCAGTTGCAAACCGTGCACCCGAATCCGGTGATCTTTATATCGATTTCAACCGAAATCATCTCATCTTTCCAGCGGCATACTTGGTTTGCCAAGTTGATGCCTTGTTCATCCTTTTCCTCCTGGAGCACGCATATGCCTGGTGACTTGTTCCACTCTTGCCGCCCTAGTTTCCGTCATACCGGTGTTATGTTCCTTGATTTTGCGTTCCTTACACGGTTGGGTGATTTATGGGACCCCCTTAACAGTTCGCTTTGAATAAAACTCCTCCAGCAAGGCCCAAACTTGGTTTTACCATTTGCCACCTAAGCCCTTTTCCCTTGGGTTTTCGCTAGCCCAAGGGTCATCTTTATTTACCCCCCCCCCCCGGGCCAGTGCTCCTTCGAGTGTTGGTCCAACCGGAGCGATGTCCGGCGCCCCTTGGGCAACCAGGGTCTATGCCAACCCGACGTCTGGCTCATCCGGTGTGCCCTGAGAACGAGATATGTGCAGCTCCTATCGGGATTTGTCGGCACTTCGGGCGGCTTTGCTTGTCTTGTTTTACAATTGTCGAAATGTTTTGCGAACCGGGATTCCGAGGCTGATCGGGTCTTCCCAGGAGAAGGTATATCCTTCGTTGACTGTGAGAGCTTGTGATGGGCTGAGTTGGGACACCCCTGCAGGGTATATAATCTTTTGAAAGTCGTGCCCACGGTTATGAGGCAGATGGGAATTTGTTAATGTCCGGTTGTAGATAACTTGACACTTGACTTCATTAAAATGCATCAACCGTGTGTGTAGCCGTGATGGTCTCTTCTCGGTGGAGTCCGGGAAGTGAACATGGTTTGAGTTATGCTTGACGTAAGTAGATTCAGGATCACTTCTTGATCAATTCTAGCTTCTCGACCGATGCGTTGCTTCTCTTCTCGCTCTCACTTGCATATGTTAGCCACCATATATGCTTAGTGCTTGCCGCAGCTCCACCATTTTACCCCTTTACCTACCTATGAGCTTAAATAGTCTTGATCTCGCAGGTGTGAGATTGCTGAGTCCCCGTGGCTCACAGATTCTACCAAAACAGATGCAGGTGCCAAGGATACCAGCGCAGATGACGCAACTGAGCTGAAGTGGGAATTTGATGAGGCCCTTGGTTGTTACTATGTTTCGTTTCCAGATGATCAGCAGTGGAGTCCAGTCGGGGCGATCGGGGATCTAGCATTTGGGGTTGTCTTCTTTTCATTTGAACTTGACCGTAGCCGGTCTATGAGTGTATTTTGAATGATGTATGATCTTAAATTATGTATTGTGTGAAGTGGCGATTGTAAGCCAACACTCTTTATCCCATTCTTGTTCATTACATGGGATTGTGTGAAGATGACCCTTCTTGCGACAAAACCACCATGCGGTTATGCCTCTAAGTCGTGCTTCGACACGTGGGAGATATAGCCGCATCGTGGGTGTTACAAAGGGCATGGCGGACCTTGTCCAGCCCCTCCTGATTGATCAACGTCAACCGCTCAAGAGCTGGCTCCAAGGATGGTGGGGGCCCGGCCGGGGCGCGCAACTTCCCTTTCTTCCTCCTCTATTGTGGGGCGATGGTAGAAGCTGGAAAAGGGGGGCCAGGCGCCGATGCCGGATCTACGCACAGAGCTACAAAATCGGGAGAAGAAGAAACGAAGGCCAAGCGCGACAACCTGCAAGGGTGAGCTGCTCTGGCAATGAGCGACCACTAGGCCTGGCGGATATCAAGCCGGCGTGGGGAAGTGGAGACGCCCACGTCCCATCAGTCGCTACATGTCATCAAGGCCGCAAGCGGTTAGGGCCCGTGGCGCTCTGCACTTGCCCTTTTGCTTCACCTGGAAGCCAAGTCCGAGCGCGCCTTGGGCCCGGGGGCTACCGTTGGCATTCTGGATATGGGGGTATCCATACTTGGCTGCCTGTGGCCCACCACGTGGCTCCATCAACGGCCTGGTACGGCGCAGCTTCAGCGTCAACAACTCAAGACCCTCGCGAGGGGCCAAGCCTTGCGAGGCGAACTACACCAAGACCCCCGAGGGGATCGGCCTCCTCACGCTGGCTCCTGAGGGGCAGAGAGTTCTATGCAAGGTGCACCTCACGAGGCTCAGCTGACGTGAGCCATGATGACCAAGGCCAGGCGGGCACCAGGCGGGCGCCCGCGGGCACAGAGCGCCAGTTTCCTCTTCGGTGCAAGGGAGGCAAGCAACAGGCGTGGAGTCCCGAGGAATCAGTCAAAGGTTTCCATTCTGGTACAACAAGACCAAGACCACCAAGACGACAAGACGAAGGTCGTAATCGAGCCCACCGCAACGTCACGACCAGGGGCTTTTCGCAGGCGAAGACCACTTTAGTCAGGATGAACTGTACTACTTGTCCCCTTTCAAATCCGGCCGTTGTGGGATCCCTTCCCGCCAACATTTGGGAAGAGGACCAAGTCCACTATAAATAGGAATTAGCCACCACCATAGGGGGGGTCGATTCCGACCCGACCACCTTACCAGGTCTCTTGAGCACAAGAACACCTCACCTCCTGAGGCCAGTTCATCCACTGTACTAGTTCATCCTCAGCCCCTCGAGGCAATCCACCAAAACACTGGAGTAGGGTATTACACCGCAAGGTGGCCCAAACCAGGATAAACTGATGTGTCTCTATGTCTCTTCGAGCTTGTCACGCTAGGCTTAGGAGGATTGCGAGTAGGCAGGCTGGATAGGTTGAGGTCTCCGCACGCACCCCAGAGTTCGAACCTTCCAAGGGTTTGCGGAACCCGTAATCCGACAATGGTGACATTACCTTCTTGGTAAATGTTGCGAGATCTACAACAATCATCAGATTCTCAAGTATATCTTCACTCAACCAGATTTGAACCTTAGGCAAAGACGGTGGTTGGAGTTGATCTCAGATTATGACTTAGGGATTACTTACACCCTAAACAAAGCAAATGTCATGGCTGATGCTTTAAGTCGTAAGTCCTACTACAACAATCTCATGTTGCAGCAGGGCCATCCACTTCTCCATGAGGAATTCTGTAAGCTTAACCTTCACATTGCTCCTCACGGATTCCTTTCTACCTTGGTGGTGAAACCTGATCTCGAGGATCAGATTATCTCTGCTCAAAAGCAGGACAGGACACGGGAATTTCTCGGATCAAGAGAAACATTAATAAGGGGGTTGTTGGTTGTTTCACCATGGATGATCGAGGTGTTGTTTTCTTTGAGAATCACTTGGTGGTTCCCAAGAATCAACATTTGCGACAACTGATCCTTAAGGAGGCCCATGAATCTCCTCTCATGATTCATCGCAGTAGCACTAAGATGTATCAGGACCTACGCCAGATGTTCTGGTGGACCAGGATGAAGAGAGAAACCGCTCAGTTCATTGCTAACTGTGACATTTGTCATCGCGTTAAGGCAGAGCATCAGAGACATACTAGTACCCTTCAGCCTTTAGCTATTCCTGAGTGCAAATGGGATAAAGTTGGTATGGACTTCATCACCGGCTTTCCCAGGACCAAGAGAGGGAATAATGCTATCTTCATAGTCATTGATCTACTTTCCAAAGTGTCACACTTCCTACTTGTTTGAGAGAGTATCACTGCTAGTCAGCTCGCTGACTTATATATTTCTCAAATAGTGTCACTTCATGGTGTTCCACTAGAGATCAATTCAGACCGTGGTAGTCTTTTCACTTCTCATTTCTGGGAGAGTTTCCAAACTGCCATGGGAACCCGTATTTCCTTCAGTAGCGCTTTCCACCCTCAATCAAGTGGTCTGGTGGAACGGGTCAACCAAATTCTCGAAGACATGCTTAGAGCTTGTGTTATCTTATTCGGTATGGATTGGGAGAAATGTCTTACTTTCGCCGAGTTTTCTTATAACAATAGCTATCAATCCAGTCTCAAGAAAGCCCCTTTCGAGATTCTGTATGGACGAAGATGTTGAACACCTTTGAACTGGTCAGAATCCGGGGAAAGACAATTGTTTGGACCAGACATGATTCAGGAGGCAGAAAAGCAAGTTCGCATCATTCGTGAGAATTTGAAAACAGCCCAGTCTCGTCAAAAGAGACAGTATGACCATCGTCATAAGGAAATGACTTATGAAGTTGGCGACAAGGCCTACCTTCGGGTTACTCCTTTGAAGGGTACCCATCGTTTCGGTATCAAGGGAAAATTGGCTCCTTGTTACATTGGTCCTTCTCGCATTCTCGCTAAACAAGGAGAGGTTGCCTACCAGTTGGAACTACCCCCACATCTTTCCAGAGTGCATGATGTCTTCCCCGTCTCTCAACTCAGGTGTTGCTTCTCGGATCCCATCCGCGGAGTGGACCACGAAACGCTTGATCTCCAAGATAACCTCACATATCAAGAGTACCCGGTTTGCATTCTTGATCAAGCAGAGCATGTCACCTAACGTCAGAGCATCATGTTTCTCAAGGTTCAGTGGTCTCATCATTTCGAGAGAGAAGCTACTTGGGAGCGAGAAGATCGTCTCCGACTGGAGTACTCCACTTTCTTCCCGCCGACTCTTGAATCTCGAGACGATATTCTTTCGAGTGGGGGTGAGTTGTCACATCCTTAGTTCTGGTATGCTCTAGACTAGCTAGTCATGTGTGCATCATGTTTAAATTTCAATGAATTTGAAATAGGGACATGTGAAAGCCTCAGAAATCATTTCTGGAATTGACCAAGATAAAAATTGCTCCAAATAGGTCCAAGAAAATGTTCATGTTTCTCTCTGAAAATATTGGTCATAGGTAAAATTCAAACCAATATTTTTAGGATCTCATAAATATTTATTTTGGGCATTTGGAACTAATGCAATAATTATTTGCATTGGATTTACATTTGTTATATATTCAAATACGCTCCAAAATAATTCTGGAAACATGTGAGGGGCTTTGGATTAATCCAACTAGTCCCTACAAAAACTTTCATAATTTTATTAGATGTTTTTGTGCCTAAACTTAAATTAAAAGAAATGTTAGAAAAAGAAAAAGAAAAAACAAATAAGAAAATGAAAGGGAAAAGCTTACCTGGCGCTCACCTGGCGGCCCAATAAGCCGGCTGGCCCAGGCCACCACCTGCCGAAGCCAGTCATCCCTCCTGGCACCAGGATGGCGAGGGACAAACGCTCGCCACCCGTGCGCATGGGCCACGCCACCTTCCTGCCTGCCCTTCCCCTCTATGCCCCGGTCTCTCCGGACGTCGCCACGACGCACCCCGAACCTCTCTCTCACTCTCTCTTGCTCTTCCCCCTCCCCTAGATCTCTTTCTCTCACCACAGCCTAGCGCCGCCGTCGCAACCACTCATTGTTGCCTCGCCCACCGCCACGTCCTGGCCTTCTTGATGTGTCAAAAGGCATCGCTGCGCCTCCTTTGTTCTCTCCATCGAGCCACGCGTCGAGGGAGGGCCTGGAGCATCTCCACCGTCGTCGTCTTCATTGTCGGCCGCCGAGATCGCCATCGCCGTTGTGCCCGCGTCAGACCTCCCCCGAGCTCACTGACGCCTCCGCCGGATCCATCGTGAGCCCCGCCGTCGTTCCCTCCTCTCTGTTTCGTCGTTCCGCACCGTAGCTAGTTCAGCCGCCGGCCGAGACTTACTGCCGCCGGCCATGTCGTCGTCGTTGCCCTAGCCACCGCATCTCGCGCCCACGAATGCCACCGCGCTCAGCAGCCTCCCAGAAGACCAGCGCTGCCGCCCGCAGCTCCTGACATGCCCCGCAGCACCCCGCCCGAACCTGGCCGTGCTCCGCCCGCTGGCCCGAGCTCGTTTTCGGCGAGCTCATGCCACCCCTGCCCCTCTCACTTGCTCCAAGCGATACGGACGAGCCTCGGCTCCTTGACCGTGGCCTCCGCCGCCCAAATGGTCATCGGAGTGACGATCCCAATGCGCTTCGCCGCATTGGGCCTCGTTGGCAGCTAATCACCGGTCAAACCCGTGCTAATGACTCCCTGGAGTCACTGACAGTGGGCCCCGTCCCCGCTAATTAACTTAGTTAGTTTAGTTTTAACTCTGTTTAACCCGTGTCACTAATGTATGGACCCCACACGTCAGGTTTGACTGGTCAGCGCTGTTGACCTGCTGACGCAGGCATGCGTAGTGCTGATGCAATAAATGATTTTCTGTATTATTTCTATTTGGAAATTCCAAAAAAATAGCAAAACATCAAAAATTCATATAAATTCAACCGTAGCTCAGATTGAAATAATTTATATATGAAAAATTATCAGAAAAATTCAATCTATCCATCTGTACTAGTTTTATGCATGAAAAACCGACTTATACCTATTGTATAAGTGAAAACACATAAAGGGCATTTAAAATGCTTAAGTTTGGAGTTGCATTTGAATCCTTGATTCAAATGAGCTCCATTGAACTTGTTGCTAGTTGCATTAGCACAAACAACATCACATATTCATGCCATGTTCATCAATCATATTGTTGCATATGCTTGTTTTGATTGTCGGCACCGTCCTTCTTGATAGGTCCTGCTCCGGAGATCGTTCCAGAGTACCTGTCTATGGAGCAGTGCCCCCTGTTGATCTACTAGGAAAGCAAACCCCCTTTGTTCATTCCGATACAATCCCACTCTCTCGCTCATGCTCTCTGTTATTGCATTAGGACAACAATTATTCAACTACTACTTTATGTTGCGGTAGTTGAACCCATTCCTTTGCATGGCATGTCATAGCCAGAATAAATAGTTGAAACCCACTAGCATGTGGAGGAGTTGCATCAGCCATGTTGTGTTCCTACCATGCCATGACTGCTATTGCTTAGAGTTGTGTTACGTCTGATTCATCGGGAATGAATTGGAGTGCAGTGTTATGTCCTGATGCTGAGAGTTAAGTGTGTGAACATGATTTGGTAAAGGTAGCAGTGAAAGGCCATGTAAGGAGTACATGGTGGATTGTCTCACTGGAACTGTCCCTAAGAACTGAGTTCTACGTATGTTGTCCAATGACTAGATACTACCACACATTGGGCTCCGGGCGCTCCAAGATCTCTCAACTTATTAACTGCCTTGACCTCTGTCCAGGAGTCACAACTAGTTTCTGGTGTTTGTAGGTAGTGCTATTTTTCTACCGAGTGTCACCCGGCTGGGTGGTCTTGGGACAGACTAGGCACAAGTGGCATGGTGTACCAAGTGGTACTCGGATGGTGGGCTTGGAAACCCTGCTCACATTGCTTGGGGCCGTGATGGAAACCTCTATCGGACTCCCTTGCGCATAGATCCCGAGGTGATAAACCTGGAGTAGGGTCTTGCATGGTTAGTCAGGTCGTGGCCGACACCCTCGCTAGGCTTCTGCTTGAAGGTTGCCGAGATACATGATGTGTACATGGCGGTAAGTGGCGAGAGCGTGTGTGAAGAAGTACACCCCTGCAGGGTTAACATGATCTATTCGAATAGCCGGGTCCGTGGATATGGACTTCTTGGATGCTTACATGGTACATAGAATAGGATACCCTAAAATGCTCAAGACAAGTGTGAGTGCTATGGATGGCTTTCTCGTAGGGAGATTGGAAAGAATCCATAGTAATGTATTGTGTGGTGATTAGTGGACTCCTGTGCTCTATCTCACCTCAAAGAAGTTACTCGTAGTCGTAGAACAGGATAGTCACCGAGTCAAAGCTGGCTTGCTGCAGCTAAACTCCACATTGCCTTCTTGATACTAATGCATGTATGATAGGATCTGATGTAAGTCTCTCTCAGTACCTTTGTACTCGCGTTGCTTAATTTATGTTTTTACATAGGAGACTTCGGTCTCATTAGCCTTCCATGTGGACTTCGACAAGTAGCTTGTTACCTCAGCTACGATCTTGTTACCTTGGGAGGGTGTTGTAGGTAGTCAGGCTCCTCAGCCTTTTTCATTTGTAGTTGTCTATACTCAGACATGTTATTCTTCCATTTCTTGAATGCTCTGTATGTTGGGTCATGTGACCCCTGTTTGTAATAATTGCTATGATGGCTCTTCTAAGCCTTTATCTATATGAGTTATTGATTTATGTTGTGATTTAGTGTTGTACAACACATACTTGCATGTTATGCGTATGTGTAACATGTATTGCTATGTGCGGGATCCGACACCTAGTTGTTTATTCTTGGTAGCCATCCTTATGGGGAAATGTCTCCTAGTGCTTCCCTGAGCCATCGTAGTTCGCTACAGCTCCGGAACACTTAGGCTGGCCGGCATGTATCCTTCTTCATTCCTATGTCTGTCCCTTCAGGGAAATATCACGCATTATTCCTTTAAGTCCTTGTAGCTTGTTACGACTTGGGTTCATATGTTGATGGCCGACACATTCATTGTTGGGTTATGTATGCCTGTCCCTGTAAGTTTGTGCCACCTTGGGTTTACGACTAGTCATGTCGGGCCAGGTTCTCTCTTATATGGATGCTAGCGACACAATCATATACATGAGCCAAAAGGCGCAAACGGTCCCGCACCAGGTAAGGTGGCACCCGTGGGAATACTATGCGTGAAGCCGCAAAGTGATAGGATGTGTTACATGCTAGATCAGTGTGACTTAGGATCAGGGTCCCGACACTACTTGCGGTAGGAAAGCAGAGATGTCGCAACAGTCGACAGCTATAGGAAAGCAGCGTCGGGGCCCTAGACGCATCCGAAGTTGGAGCCGCTCTGGCGTCGTGCACAACGGTGGGGGTGAATCGGCTCTGGTATGGTTCACGCGGTCGTCGTCGAGGTAGCTCCGACAACATGGAGTAAGAGGCACATGACCCAGTGCATGACGGCAAACGGAGAACGTCTAAAGTATTGGGGAGGCGGGTGGCGGTGAATTTGGTGCGGTGGGGGCACCATGGAGGAGGGGCCGAGGTTTCGCGGCCGGGGAGAAGGGAGCTTCCGGGGAGAAGGTGATTTGGCGCCCATGATGTATGAATGGGGAATTGGGAGGGGGAACCATGTCTTACGGACGCATTTTTCTAAAATGTGGGGGGAGTTATAGTTCTACCCCTGCCTTTAGGAATCTAGGCTTGGGTCTGTGTACTGAGGGTCGGGGATATTAGAGTAACTTTGCTTCTCCCAAATAGTGGGTGCGAGCGATTTCGGGCGAGGAGGGTGTGTTTTTAAATAGTTGGGGCGAGCGATTTCGGGCAAGGAGGGCGTGTTTTGAAATAGTCGGCGTGGGTGATTTCGGGCGAGGAGGGCATGTTTTGAGATAGTGGGCGTGAGCGATTCGCGTGTTTTGAAATAGTGGGCACGAGCGATTTCGGGCGAGGAGGGCGTGTTTTGAAATAGTAGGCGCGAGTGATTCCGGGTGAGTAGAGGGTGTTTCGCAGCCCATGGTTTATGAATTATTCGGCACCTGTCATTTCGGCTGAGGAGAAGGCGTGCTTGGATGAAGTTACGAACCTACCCTCAATGTAACAAGGGCCAACTGATGCGTGTCCCACAAAGGCCGGTAATTCCGCGTCTCTGATTTATTTGCTCGGGCGAATTCCACCGAGTAGAGGGTGTTTAGCGATTAGTTCAAATTTTGGGAGAATGAGCATCCACCTCAACCTTACCAAGTCGTTTGGAATCAAATTTTGAAATATTAGCTTTCCACTTCTTTTTTAGATGGTGAGATGATGCTCGGGACTAATGTGTTTTTACATGCTCATTGCTAAGGATTTACTATATGACAAATAGTTAACCCACTAAAAACGGGAATCAAACCCAAAATGAAATATCTCGATTCAATGAAATAGCTCATTCACCAGGTCAAAAGAGTGAACTAAATCCAAAATTGAACACCTCAATTGAGTAGCATGTTGTACAGTATTATAGTACTCCATAAACATGTTGAAAGTCAAATTAATGAACTTGTTTGATACTTATATCTTCGTTCATGTGTGGATTGCAGACAACATGTTCTCCAGTTCAAATAATTGAATGCAAATTTATATCAAAACATGGTTTATATTAGTCTTTGATGCATAAATGTGACCTCCCCCTCTCCCGAACTCATGTTCTCTCTCTCGCCGACAATCTTCAATTCTATCGCACGCATCCAAACACAAACATTGTCGGTTGCTCTCCCACTCTCTCTATCTTTGTGTGTGTGGGGGGGGGGGTCTTTCTAGTTCGCATGCACACTCCATGTATAGGTCTGTCTGGCACACTATGTATGGTTCTCTAGTCCAAGATAAATATCTTGGGTGCACACATCGTATGCACGCAAAATCCTTGGCTCATTGCCTATAACTCTCTCACGCACCACTTTGCCGTCTCGGAGCTCTTCCCTCTCTCTCTCAAACTCTCCATCTCCCTGGTCACACATACACATGCATATCTCACTCACAATCGATAGACCCATCTAAAACTCTATCTCTCCCTCGTTCTCTCTCCATCTCACACGCACAGACACACATAATCTCATGCCTAGCCAAGTATGATTGTCTCCCACTCAATTGTAGGCACACACACAGTGCCCATATATGTATATGACTAATTCTTAGTCTCCATCACAAACATGTGCATTATCTCTTTCCCTCACTTGGTCTATCTTGATTTCTCTCGGGGCATCTTTCTATCTCACACACACACCTTGTCCCTCGATCTCCCACCCATATAGTCCATGCATGATCACGAGGGGATCTCTCTATCACAAACACACCCTCTCTCCCTCCCCATGCATCCATCTTCTCCATGTCTCCCTCTCGACCTTTGTCCCTTATTGGCCAGACCTCTATTGGACATGTGCTATAGGGGTGTCTATCTCCGTTGCAAACAATAACACACTAGCTATCTTCGTGTATCTCCTCACCTCGCTTTTCTATCTCGGAGATGCATGCGTGATATGTTTGCATAAGAAACGAACACACACTCTCTCTAATTTATCATTTGTTGTTCCTTTCTCTTTCACACACACACACAAACACGCACACACTCTTTTTGCACACTCACTCATTCTCCTTCACACGCACTTGATCTCTCTCGACATAGGCACTCTCTTCGGTCCATAGCATATAGATTTATTGAAAAGTCAAACATCACAAAGTTTGACCATGTACGTGGAGAAAAACATTTACATCTAGAACAGCAAACATATATCATTAGATTCATCATGAGATGTAGTTTCCTATGATGTATCTTTGGTATTATAGATATGAATAATATTTGCGTAAATCTGGTCAAAGTTTCCAAAGTTTGACTTCTAAAAAAAATATGCACTGCATTATCGAACGGATGGAGTATATCTTTCCCCCTCTCAGCTATATGACGCACCACTCAGCCGTATTGGGGCTCCTCTATCTCCCTCAAACTTTATATCTCCCTGGTTCACACATACACATATCTCGCTCGCGCTACATAGACCCACCTAACACTCCCCGCCCTTCTTCTCTCTCTATGTGACATGCATCCCCCCTAAGTACAATAATCCCTCACTCCACTATAGGCACACGCACTCCCCCCCTAAGTATGACTATCTCTCACTAGCCATCAGGAACACATGTATTGTCTCCTTCCATCCATACGTCTATCTCGATATCTCTCGGGGTATCTTCTATCATGCTTTGTCACTCGATCTCCCACCCATACAGTCCCATCACGATCTCTAAGGGATCTCTCTGTCAGAAACATACACTCTCTCCTCCCCATGTCTACATTTTCTCCATAGGTCTCTCTCGACCTCCCTCCCTTGTTTGTTAGACCTCTCTTGACCACGTGCCAGGGGTCTTCCTCTCTTGGTTGCAAACAACCACACACCATCTCCCCACCTCGCTTCCGCTGTCGAAGATGCATGTGTGATATGTTTGCATAAGACACACACGCTTTTTCTCTACTTTATCGTGTGTGATATGTGTGACATGTCTCCTTCTCTTTCACACACGCACACACACCTTTTTCACTCACTATTTCTATTTCACACACAATATCTTTCTCTAGTTAGGTACTGTCTCATGTCCATAAACATATGGATGTTTTCAAAAGTCAAACCTCTGAAAAGTTTGACCAAGTATATGTGGAGAAACACATTTACATCTGGAATGATCACTAGATTAATCACAACATGTACTTACTTCATACTATCATTTATCTTTGGCATTGTAGATATAAGTAATTTCTTTATGAACTTTGTCAAAGTTTCAAAAGTTTGACTTTAAAAAAAATATAGGCACTACATTATCAAACGAAGGGAGTAGCTCTTTCTCTCTCTCTACTATATATCTCCCACAGGCCTCCCCTCTCACTCGATCTCTCTATACCGAGGGGTTATACGGTCATTGTGTCAGTGTATAGCTTCGTATATTGTTTAGTTGATTGGTCAACCTGTCCACATGCTGCCTTGTCAGCTCGTGTTCTCTATCTTTGTGCGCCGTCCCATGTGGCAGTGGGTGAAAATAAGTAAACCAGAGGCCCATCTGACACGCGGTGAAGTAAACAAAGTTGAAACCATTCATGGTAGCACCCCACGCACTAGTAAATTGAGGGCACACTTGTTTCGCGTGATGGACGCACTCGCGCACACTTCACCACTACGCAACGGCATGCACACAAGGACACACTCGCGCATACCCAGCACACAATACACACCAACACACGTGTACACCGGCGTCACCACCAGCTGAGATGGACGGCGAGGCAACCAACAAGCAGAGGCGGCTCGAGCCAAAACCGCATTCGGCGAGCCTGGACTTCATCAGCAGCCTACGCGACGACATGCTGCTCATCATCATCGGCCTCCTCCCCACCAAATCTTCCATGCAAACCACCCCGCTCTCCCAATGGTGGCACCAAAACCCTTAAGGTTCGAACTCTGGGGTGCGCACGAAGATCTTCTCCCTACTTAAACACGCCCTGAACCTCGCCGCGGTTTCTAAGATAGATCGATGAACAACACAAGAGACATGAGGTTTGTACTGGTTCGGGCCACCATTGTGGTGTAATACCCTAATCCAGTGTGTGGTGAGGTGGATTGCCTCTTGGGCTGATGATGAACAGTACAGAGGAAGAACAACCTCGCGAGGAGAGGTATTCTTGCGGTGGTGTGTAGATGAGCTAGGTTAGGATCAGGTCGTCTTCTACTGTGGTGGCTGGCCCTATTTATAGAGGTCGTTGGTCGGTTCCGCGTGGACTTCGCCACCCTCCGCAAGAGGAAGGAGTCTTCAAGTTGCAGTGGACGCCCCTTTCGACCGTTGAAGCATAGGAAGTACTTCGCCATAGATGAGTAAGTACCTCATTCTTCTAACTCCTCAATCATTGCTCCCTTTCCTGGCTATGGCTTTTCAGGATCCCTCCTGCCAAGCCTGCAGGGCCTCCCAAGGAGCAACTTCCTCCGGCCTCACCTTCATCGCTGGCCTTGAGCATCCCGAGCCTGTATGCCGCCCCTGACGCGGGGTCAGCCGAAGAAGCAAGCCTGCCCGCAGGGTGTCTTGAGCATGTGCCCTTGCCACCTTTCCTTCGCGACCTCGCTTGGGGCGTGACCAGCCTGCCTAGGGCCCCTCCTCTGATCGTGGACGGTGAGTGGTTGGCGTTGGTCCTTGGTTCTTCTTTGGGGGATGGACCTACGTTGGTCTGGGTCCCTTGCAGAGCCCGACCGGCGATCGTGAGGGCACCAGCCCCCAGCCCCCTGCCGAAAGGGGGCGCACCACTTCAAGGCCCGCCGATAGCGCCGGCGGCGGAGGACGACATCAACAACATTCTCAAGCGTGTGTGAGAGTGAAGCGCCGTTCACTGAGAGTTCCTTCAGAAGGCGATGGATGCGATGGGCCAGCTTGGTGGAGAGCTTGCGGTGTGGACGCGTTTCTTGAAGCTGGGGGCCTGTGGTTGATCAAGGAGCGATGCAAGCTGAAGGTGGCAGTCAACCTTGCGTGCTACCAGCGCGAGCTTGACAATGCTAAGGCGGAGGCATCCCTTGCGGCCTCGCGAAAGGCCTGTTCCCGAGCTCTGGAGGAGGCTCGGGAAGCAGATCATCATCACGAGATTACGAAGAAGCGCACGTGGGAGCTCCAAGCCTGGAGCGTCCCTGGAGCAGCAAGTGGAGCTGCGTCAGGCCGCCCTTGCATCACTGAAGGGGACATCTGTCAAGGAGGGGGGCTCTGGAGGCGCGAAGAAGCGCTGACGCTGGAGGCCGCCAAGCGCAATCTTGACCTTGAACAGTTGGAGACGAGGGAGCGCCAGGTCGCCTAGGCGGAGGACGAGGTTGGCACGCGCGAGGATTGAATCCAGGAGGAGGTCGACCACCACGTGGCGGAAGCTCGTGCAGATCTTGTGCGCAGGTACGACCAGAGGCTGGAGCTGATTGGAGCCAAGGCTACGGGCAGGACTGCCGCTCTCAGATCCAAGCTGACTAAATCCGAGCAGCGCGCGGAGGCCACTACAGCCACCCTGGTCTCAACGCAGACTGAGTTGGCCTCCACCCATGCCGAGCTGCTTCTTCTGTGACAACGGGTTTATGACGCTGAGTCCATTTCGTGGCAGAACAGAGAGGAAATGCTTGAATGGCAGACGCTGGAGCACATGCACGGCCCCATGCTCCAGGAGCTCAGGAACAGGGCCAACATGGCCCTAGGCAATATCAGTGACGCGGACTGATGACCCACAAGTGTAGGGGATCTATCATAGTCCTTTCGATAAGTAAGAGTGTCGAACCCAACAAGGAGCAGAAGGAAATGATAAGCGGTTTTCAGTAAGGTTTTCTCTGCAAGCACTGAAATTGTAGGTAATAGATAGTTTTCTGATAAGATAAATAGTAACGAATAACAAGTAAATAAAGTGCAGCAAGGTGGCCCAATCCTTTATGTAGCAAAGGATAAGCCTGGACAATTTCTAATAATGAGGAAGGAGCTCCCGAGGACACATGGGAATTATCGTCAAGCAAGTTTTCATCATGTTCATATGATTCGCGTTCAGTACTTTGATAATTTGATATGTGGGTGGACCAGTGCTTGGGTACTGCCCTTACTTCGACAAGCATCCCACTTATGATTAACCCCTATTGCAAGCGTCGGCAACTACAAAAGAAGTATTAAGGTAAACCTAACCACATCATTAAACATATGGATCCAAATCAGCCCCTAACGAAGCAACCCATAAACTAGGGTTTAAGATTCTGTCACTCTAGCAACCCATCATCTACTTATTACTTCCCCATGCCCTCCTCTAGGCCCAAATAATGGTGAAGTGTCATGTAGTCGACGTTCACATAACACCACTAGAGGAAAAGACAACATACATCTCATCAAAATATCAAACGAATTCCAAATTCACATGACTACTAATAGCAAGACTTCACCGATGTCCTCAAGAAAAAACGTAACTGCTCACAAAGCATATTCATGTTCATAATCAGAGGGGTAATAATATGCATTAAGGATCTGAACATATGATCTTCCACCAAGTAAACCAATTAGCATCAACTACAAGGAGTAATCAACACTACTAGCAACCCGCAGGTACCAATTTGTGGTTTTGATACAAGATTGGATACAAGAGATGAACTAGGGTTTTGAGAGGAGATGGTGCTGGTGAAGATGTTGATGGAGATTGACCCCCTCCCGATGAGAGGATCGTTGGTGGTGACGTTGGTGATGATTTCCCCCGGCAGAACAGCTCCGCCGGAGCCCTAGATTGATTTCGCCAAGGTTCCGCCTTGTGGCGGCGGAGATTTGTCCCGTAAGCTTGCCCACGATTTTTTCCAGGGTAAAAGCTCTCATATAGCAGAAGATGGACACCGGGGACCACCAGGGGGTCCAGGAGACAGGGGGCGCGCCAAGTAGGGGGCACACCCCCCACCCTCCTGGACAGGGTGTGGGCCCCCTGGTGTATTTCTTTTGCCCAATAATTCTTATTAATTCCAAAAACATGTTTCGTGGAGTTTCAGGATTTTTGGAGCAGTGCAGAATAGGTTTCCATTGTTTGCTCCTTTTCCAGCGAGAAGTCCAACTGCCGGCACTCCCCCTCTTCATGGTAAACTTTGTAAAATAAGAGAGAATAGCCATAAGTATTGAGATAAAAATGTGTAATAACAGCCCATAATGCAATAAATATTGATATAAAAGCATGATGCAAAATGGACGTATCAACTCCCCCAAGCTTAGACCTCGCTTGTCCTCAAGCGGAAGCCAAAATCAAAAAATATGTCCACATGTTTAGAGATAGAGGTGTCGATAAAAATAAAATACGGACATGAGGGCATCATGATCATTCTTGAAACAACAACATATATAGATTTTATCATATGATTTCTTATGCTCAAGTAACAATCAATTCACAATGTCAAGTATGGTTCAAAGACTTCATTGAGAACTAACAAACTATAATCTCAGTCATTGAAGCAATTGCAATTTATCATAACATCAGAAAGAGTCAACAATAGAGCTTTTCAGCAAGTCCACATACTCAACTATCATGTAGTCTTCTATGATTACTAACACTCACGCAATACTTGTGGTTATGGAGTTTCAGCCAGACACTGAGAAAGATAGGGGCTTATTGTGTTCCCTCCCAATGTATTCACCTTTAGGTGATGTCAACAATAATAGTCCATGCTAACTTACATGCAATTGGATATATATATCATGATCTTTCAAACACGAGGAGCTTGCCAAAGGATAAAATGAAAAAGGGAAAGGTGTGGATCACCTTGACTCAAGCATAAAGTAAAATCATAAAGTAAAAGATAGGCCCTTCGCAGAGGGAAGCATAGGTTATCATGTGCGTTTAGGGTTGATGCACAAAATCTTAATGCAAAAGAACGTCACTTTATTATGGACCTTTATTATGCAGTCCGTCGCTTTTATTATTTCCACAACAAGATTGTACAAAGCTTATTTTGTCTGCACTAATAAGTCTTACATATTTAGATAGCAATTTTTATTGCTTGCAGCATGACAACTTACTTGAAGGATCTTACTCAATCCATAGGTAGGTATGGTGGACTCTTATGGCAAAACTGGGTTTAAGGATATTTGGAAGCACAAGTAGTATCTCTACTTGGTGCAAGGAATTTGGATAGCATGAGGGGGAAAGGCAATCTCAACATGTTTGGAAGGTCAATGACAATATACTTTAACTGAGATGTGCGAAAACATAAACCATTACGTTGTCTTCCTTGTCCAACGTTAACTCTTTTAGCATGTCATACTTAATGAGTGCTCCCAATTATAAAAGGTGTCCAAAATAATATATTTGTATGTGAACCCCTCTTTCCTTATCACTTCCTATTAATTGCAACGATGACCAAAACTACGTTCATCAACTCTCAACAACTTTTATGCCTCATACTTTCTATGTACGAAGTCATCACTATCCATAAGATCAATATGAACTCTTTTATTCTTTCTACTTTCTCAAGATCATATCAACATAGCAAAGCCCTTGATGCAACACTAATCTTTATTATAGATAGCTCACGGACTCGATTACAAAAAGAGATCACAATGCAAAACTCAAAACTACTTGAAATCAAAACTTCAATCTACTAGATCAAGATACTACTAAAAGGATCGAACTAAATAAAACGGTAAAGATAGGAGTGTGATGGTGATACGATACCGGGGCACCTCCCCTAAGCTTGGCAGTTTCCAAGGGGAGTGCCCATACCCATGTGATTATGTCCTCAGAGGTGATGGAGGTGGTGATGATGACGGTGGATAGTCGCACATTGAGCGTAGAAGCTCCTCCAACTTGCGGATAATGCGCTTGAGTCCGGCGATATGATCCTTCAACAGAATGTTCTCCTGTGTGAGATACTTGTTCTATATGCGACCTAACTCAATCATCTTGAAAGCTTCAATCTCTGTTGGAGTGAAAAGGTTAGGTAAAGGTTGAGGGATGTCTTCTTCTTTCACCGCCGGAGCTTGAACCTCCATGGCCTTCTTGATCCCTTCATTCTTGTTGATCTCTTCTGGTTCTTCTCTTTTCATCTCTATCTTCAATAGCCAAGCATCCTTGTCTTCATTGTTGGAGGAGGGCGACGTCATGGTGCTCTTATTCTGCAACCGAAACAGCTCGAAACAAAAACAGAGGATATTTGCATGATACGGTGGTCAAAACCTTTGGGAGTATATATAATGATTTTTTACCGACCAAAATACGTAACGTGCAAGAAAACGGAGTCCGGGAGGCACACGAGGTGCCCACGAGACAGGGGGGCGCGCCCAGTAGGGGGGCGCGCCCTCCACTCTCGTGGAGGCCTCGTGTCCCTTTAGGACTACTTTTTTCTTCCGAAAATTCTTAAATATTCCAAAACTGATGAAAATTGCCATTGGAGTTGTTTTGGAGTCAACTTACTTACCGTACCACATACCTATTCCTTTTCAGAGTCTGGAACGTTCTGGAAAGTGTCCCTTATGTATTCCTCCGGGGTTACGATTTCAACAATATTAGTTTCAACATTGATAGGATTACCTGAAATGTAATGTTTAATTCTATGACCGTTTACCACCCTCGGACTTGTGCCTTCGAAGTTGTTGATTTTTATGGCACCAGAACGATAGACCTCCTCGATAACGTAAGGACCTTCCCATTTAGACAGAAGTTTTCCTGCAAAAAATCTTAAACGAGAGTTGAATAATAACACATAATCTCCTATGTTAAACTCACGCTTTTGTATCCTTTTGTCATGCCAGCGTTTGAATTTTTCTTTGAATAGCTTGGCATTCTCATAGGCTTGGGTTCTCCATTCATCAAGTGAGCTCATATCAAACAACCTCTTCTCACCGGTAAGTTTGAAGTCATAGTTGAGCTCTTTAATAGCCCAATATGCTTTATGTTCAAGTTCAAGAGGTAAATGATACGCTTTTCCATAAACCATCTTATATGGAGACATACCCATAGGATTTTTGTATGCAGTTCTATAGGCCCATAATGCATCATCAAGTTTTTTGGACCAATTCTTTCTAGATCTATTCACAGTCTTTTTCAAAATTAATTTGAGCTCTCTATTGCAAAATTCTACTTGACCACTAGACTGCGAATGATAAGGAGATGTGATTCTATGATTAACATCATACTTAGCAAGCATCTTACGGAAAGCACCATGAATAAAATGTGAACCACCATCAGTCATAAGATATCTAGGGACTCCAAACCTCGGAAAAATAACTTCTTTAAGCATTTTAATAGAGGTGTTATGATTATCACTACTAGTTGGAATAGCTTCTACCCACTTAGTAACGTAATCAAGAGCAACTAAAATATGTGTATAACCATTAGAGGCAGGAAAAGGTCCCATATAATCAAAGCCCCAAATATCAAATGGTTCAATAACAAGAGAGTAATTCACAGGCATTTCTTGGCGTCTACTAATGTTACCTATTCTTTGACATTCATCACAAGATAAAACAAACTTACGAGCATCTTTGAAGAGAGTAGGCCAATAAAAACCGGATTCTAGTACCTTGTGTGCAGTTCTATCTCCAGCGTGGTGTCCTCCATAGGATTCAGAGTGACACTTGCGTAGGATCTGTTCCTGTTCATGCTCAGGCACACAACGTCTAATAACACCATCTACTCCTTCTTTATAAACGTCTGGGGCATCCCAGAAGTAACGTCTTAAATCATAAAAGAACTTTCTCTTTTGCTAGTATGTGAAACTGGGCGGTATAAATTTAGCAAAAATGTAATTAGCATAATCAGCATACCAAGGAGCAGTACGAGAAGCATTAGCGACCGCTAGTTTTTCATCAGGAAAGCTATCATCAATAGGCAGTGGGTCATCAAGAACATTCTCTAACCTAGACAAGTTGTCTGCAACGGGGTTCTCAGCTCCCTTTCTATCGATAATATGCAAATCAAATTCTTGGAGCAGGAGAACCCATCTAATGAGCCTAGGCTTAGCATCTTTCTTTTCCATAAGATATTTAATAGCAGCATGATTAGTGTGAATAGTAACTTTGGAATCAATAATATAAGGTCTAAACTTATCACATGCAAACACAACTGCTAAGAACTCTTTTCCGATAGTAGCATAATTTTCTGGGCAGTATCAAGAGTCTTACTAGCATATTGGATAACATTCAATTTCTTATCAACTCTTTGCCCTAGAACAGCACCTACAGCATAATCACTAGTATCACACATAATTTCAAAAGGTAAATTCCAATCAGCTGGCTGAACAATAGGTGCAGTGATCAAATCTTTCTTAAGTATTTCAAATGCTTCTACACAATCATCATCAAATACAAAAGGAATATCTTTTTGCAATAAATTAGTCAGAGGCCTAGAGATTTTAGAAAAGTCCTTAATGAACCTCCCATAAAAACCGGCATGACCAAGGAAACTTATTATACCTTTTATGTCCTTGGGACACGGCATCTTTTCAATAGCATCAACTTTGGCTTTGTCAACTTCCATACCTCTCTCAGAAATCTTATGCCCCAAGACAATGCCTTCATTAACCATAAAGTGACACTTTTCCCAATTCACGACGAGACTAGTGTCTTCACATCTCTGCAAAACTCAATCAAGGTTGCTCAAGCAATCATCAAAAGAGGATCCATAAACGGAGAAATCATCCATGAATACCTCACAAATCTTTTCCACAAAAATCAGAGAATATAGCCATCATGCATCTTTGAAAGGTAGCAGGTGCATTACATAAACCAAAAGGCATACGTCTATAAGCAAAAGAACCAAAAGGGCAAGTAAAAGTAGTTTTAGATTGATCCTTCGCTGACACGGGTATTTGAGAGAAAGCAGAATAACCATCTAGAAAGCAGAAAAGTGTGTGTTTGGATAGTCTTTCTAGCATTTGATCAACAAAAGGTAAAGGGTAATGATCTTTCCTAGTAGCTTTATTTAACTTACGGAAATCAATTACCATCCTATAACCTGTAATAATTCTTTGCGGGATCAATTCATATTTATCATTAGGAACAATGGTAATACCTCCCTTTTTAGGAACACAATGGACAAGGCTTACCCATTCACTGTTAGCAACGGGATAAATAATACCTGCCTCAAGGAGCTTTAGTATCTCCTCTCTTACCACTTCTTTCATCTTGGGATTTAGTCCTCGTTGATGATGTCTAACTAGTTTGGCATCTTTTTCCACTGCAATTTTGTGTTGGCATAATGTGGGACTAATGCCCTTGAGATCATCCAGAGTATATCCAATAGCAGCTCGGTGCTTCTTCAGAGTTTTCAATAATCTTTCTTCTCCTTGCTCTGAAAGGTTAGCACTAATAATAACAGGATATATTTCCTTCTCATCAAGATAAGCATACTTAAGATTTTCAGGTAATGGTTTGAGTTCAAACACGGGATCACCCTTGGGTGGAGGAGGATCCCCAAGAATTTCAACGGGAAGGTTATGTTTCAGCATAGGTTCCTGTTTAAGGAACACTTCATCTATTTCCATTCTTTATTTCATAAACATATCATTTTCATGGTCTAGCAAATATTGTTCTAACGGATCAGTAGGAGGCACGGCAATGGAAGCAAGACCAACAATCTCATCCTTACTAGGTGATTCCCTATCACGAGGTTGTCTATGAAACTTAGCAAAATTAAACTCATGAGACATACCATCTATGCCAACGGTGACAATATCTTTTTCACAATCAATCTTAGCACTAGCTATATTCAAGAAGGGTCTACCAAAAATAATGGGACAAAAATCGTCTTGTGGGGAACCAAGAACAAGAAAATCAGCAGGGTATTTAACCTTCCCACACAAGACTTCAACATCTCTAACAATCCCAATAGGTTTAATGGTATCCCTATTAGCAAGCTTAATAGTAACATCAATGTCTTCTAATTCAACGGGTGCAATGTCGTGCATAATTTCTTTATATAGATCATAAGGTATCGCACTAGCACTAGCACCCATATCACATAAGCCATGATAACAATGATCTCCTATTTTAACAGAAATAACAGGCATGCCTATGACAGGTCTATGTATCTTAGTATCTGGTCTAGCAATATTAGCAGTCTCACCACAGAAATAAATAACGTGCCCATCTAAATCATCATCCAAGAGATCTTTAACCATAGCAATACTAGGTTCAACATTAATTTGCTCAGGATCCTTTATCCTAACAGGAAATGGGGGTTTTTCAACATAAGTAGTAGTAACAATAGGATCACTATAGGTGATAGTCTTTTCTTCGACTGTAATAGGTGCAACTACTTTCACTTCAACAGGAGGATTATATTTAAACCACTTCTCTTTAGGGAGATCAACGTGAGTAGCAAAAGATTCACAGAAAGAAGCTACTATCTCAGAGTCAAGTCCATACTTAGCGCTAAGTCCACGAAAAGCATCGTTATCCATAAAATATTTAACACAATCGAACTTAGATGTCACACCTGACTCCTTACCATCGTTGGAACCCCAATCTTCAGAGTTGCGTTTAATTCAATAGTCTTCAGCATATAAGAACCAACACAGGAAGTATCGAGCAGGTTGCGATTATCAAGAGAAAGTCGAGCATAAAGGTTTTGAATAATCATTTCCCAGGAGAGCTCATGATTGGGGCATGAATATAACATTGACTTAAGCCAACCCCAAGCTTGAGTGATGCTTTCTCCTTCGCGGGGCCAGAAATTATATATGTAATTACAATCATGATGAACAAGATGCATAGGATAGAACTTCTGGTGAAATTCCAACTTCAATCGCTTATAATTCCAAGATCTCGTATCATCACATAGCCTATACCATATCAATGCATCTCCCTTCAAAGATAAAGGGAAGACCTTCCTTTTGACAACATCATCGAAAATACCTGCCAGCTTAAATAATCCACAAACTTCATCCACAAAGATAAGGTGTAAATCAGGATGCAATGTTCCATCTCCTGCAAATGGATGAGCTAGCAGTTTCTCTATCATACCCGAAGAAATCTCAAAGTAAATATTTTCATAAAGTTCAGTAGGCTGAGGAGAAACTCTTTGCTCTTCTGGTCGGGGTCAAGATACCCCGAACAAGCTGCTCAAAGGATTAGTTTCCATAGTGACAAGTAACAGGAAATTTCAACACACTATATAAATGTTTCCTTACCTAGTTCCACTCACCAAAAGCGCTACACGCCCTGGCAACGGCGCCAGAAAAGAGTCTTGATGACCCACAAGTGTAGGGGATCTATCGTAGTCATTTTGATAAGTAAGAGTGTCGAACCCAACGAGGAGCAGAAGGAAATGATAAGCGGTTTTCAGTAAGGTTTTCTCTGCAAGCACTGGAATTGTAGGTAATAGATAGTTTTGTGATAAGATAAATAGTAACGAGTAACAAGTAAATAAAGTAAATAAAGTGCAGCAAGGTGGCCCAATCCTTTATGTAGCAAAGGATAAGCCTGGACAATTTCTAATATTGATGAAGGAGCTCCCGAGGACACATGGGAATTATCGTCAAGCTAGTTTTCATCACGTTCATATGATTCGCGTTCAGTACTTTGATAATTTGATATGTGGGTGGACCAGTGCTTGGGTATTGCCCTTACTTGAACAAGCATCCCACTTATGATTAACCCCTATTGCAAGCGTCCGCAACTACAAAAGAAGTATTAAGGTAAACCTAACCACATCATTAAACATATGGATCCGAATCAGCCCCTAATGAAGCAACGCATAAACTAGGGTTTAAGCTTCTGTCACTCTAGCAACCCATCATCTACTTATTACTTCCCCATGCCCTCCTCTAGGCCCAAATAATGGTGAATTGTCATGTAGTCGATGTTCACGTAACACCATTAGAGAAAAAGACAACATACATCTCATGAAAATATCGAACGAATACCAAATTCACATGACTACTAATAGCAAGACTTCACCCATGTCCTCAGGAACAAACGTAACTACTCACAAAGCATATTCATGTTCATAATCAGAGGGGTAATAATATTCATTAAGGATCTGAACATATGATCTTCCACCAAGTAAACCAATTAGCATCAACTACAAGGAGTAATCAACACTACTAGCAACCTACAGGTACCAATTTGTGGTTTTGATACAAGATTGGATACAAGAGATGGACTAGGGTTTTGAGAGGAGATGGTGCTGGTGAAGACGTTGATGGAGATTGACCCCCTCCCGATGAGAGGATCGTTGGTGATGACGTTGGTGATGATTTCCCCCTCCCGGCGGGAAGTGTCCCCGGCAGAACAGCTCCGCCGGAGCCCTAGATTGATCGTGGCGGCAGAGTTTCATCCCGTAAGCTTGCCCACGTTTTTTTCCAGGGTAAAAGCTCTCATATAGCAGAAGATGGACACCGGGGGCCCACCAGGGGGTCCAGGAGACAGGCGGCGCGCCCAGTAGGGGGGGCGCACCCCCCACCCTCCTGGATAGGGTGTGGGCCCCCTGGTGTATTTCTTTTGCCCAATAATTCTTATTAATTCCAAAAACATGTTTCATGGAGTTCCAGGATTTTTGGAGCAGCGCAGAATAGGTTTCCAATGTTTGCTCCTTTTCCAGCCAGAATTCCAGCTGTGTCACAACCGGGTTTTTCCGGGTAAAATTTTTCCAGAAAAGACCGTCGTGCTCATCAGCCCCAGGATTACTGTTAGCTGATGAGGCTCCAACTTGATACAGAAATTCCAAGCAAAAAAAATACAAAAAATATGTAGTACAAGACCATTCTGGCCTGTGAGTACAACAAATGGTTTCTAGTGGTTGATGGTGGAAGCGGGTTGTGAAACATCAGTGTCTATGGGACTCCATTTCCCACGGGAACAGCTGACCAGGTTAAATCCTATCTTCGCGAGGCTGCTATCTCCATTGAGTGGGTTCCGGGGCTGGCATCGCGTCGCTCATCTCCATGCAAGATAATCTGGCCAACACAATAGCCAGGGACAAGCCAGTGAGTACTTTGAATGTACTCGCAAACATTATGAACACAGGTATAATATAACCATGATGTGTTAAAAATGTTTTTTATGCTCATGACGTCAGTCAAAAATAGTAAATAAAATACTGATGCGTGCAGGCGGTTATTTATAAAAAAATGCAATACATAGTAGTATAAAAATTTATGAAATAAATAACAAGCAATGCCACAGTCGGGCGTCTGAGCGACACCACATAAAGGGCTTTAAAAGAAATGCCACAGTCGGGCGTCTGAGCGACGCCACATAAAGGGCTTTAAAAGAAATGCCACAGTCGGGCGTCTGAGCGACGCCACATAAAGGGCTTTAAAAGAAATGCCACAGTCGGGCGTCTGAGTGACGCCACATAAAGGGCTTTAAAAGAAATGCCACAGTCGGGCGTCTGAGCGACGCCACATAAAGGGCTTTAAAAGAAATGCCACAGTCGGGCGTCTGAGTGACGCCACATAAAGGGCTTTAAAAGAAATGCCACAGTCGGGCGTCTGAGCGACGCCACATAAAGGGCTTTAAAAGAAATGCCACAGTCGGGCGTCTGAGCGACGCCACATAAAGGGCTTTAAAAGAAACAATCATAATGAATATCCCTGGAGGTAGAACCATCCCAGAGATACTCGATAATAACAATAATATCATGGGTTAGTCAACAATAATAATAATCATCATAGATATCACAAGTCACGAGTAGAAATTCCATTTTCTGGTTAACAGTTTCACCTCCGAAGACCAACACTAAGACCGACACCTGACCCATCCCAGACTGTAATCCTCAACCGTGGACACGGCTATTCGAATAGGTTTATTCTCTGCAGAGGGTGTACTCTTTACCCACGAGTAACGAATTTCTCCAGTCCAGCAGGACTAATTCCGTCTACGGTCTTTTTGTTGAAAACACACCTAACTTGCACACACCAGCTTATCTCACACGTGTCTGGAATCACCCACGACACCTGTTAAGCAAACTCTAAGTGGGGAGGCTACAACCTCGCGTAGCATGGGATCAAATTTATATCGCGCGCTCTAAGGGGTGGCCTCCCCTCTCGGTCCCAACCGGAAACACCCATGCCCCCGGACCAGGTGGCCTGCCTACCAGCTACAACCGGTATCTTCCACCATGGCCTCTCTGTACGGTGTGTGCTGGAAAGAGGTTGACAACTTACTAAACCGTACTCTACTTGCTGTAGAGATGAGTGGTAGTACGAAACAAGTATGGGGGTTACTGGAACAAGACTCGATCTACGGTCGACTCAGGAGGTTCAAGTATTCCCTGCATGATTAGCATGACGAATATATTTCATCCAATAGAGTCACCGCTCATATCACCTTACCATGCCATACTAGACATAACCGTCCCGACGGAGACCGGCGACAAACTCAAGCCTACCCAAGGCAGAGGTTTTCCCGGGTTCCTGCCGGTATGCATGCAAGGCATATGAGGGTGATTATCATCACAAGTGTGTCCATTTCCAACAGCATGGAAGTCAGCAACATGTACCCATGCATATGATCATATCACATGAAATAACAAGTCCTTCGAAATGCGGTGGTGTTATAAATGTATCAACAATCACACCAAAAATATTATGCCAGGGTTCAGAATGCTTGCCTTCAATGTTGTGGAGGGGTGAGATGCTCTCCAAAACTTTTGAAAGCTTCTTCTCTCTCCCAAAATCCTATTTAAAAATATATTTGAATTAACACATATTTCAAAAACAGAACCAAAAAGTTGTTTGAAATTTTTTCAAATAAATCTTAAAATAAACTAGACCAAATTTAAGGAAGGTAGGAAAAAGAATCAACTCATTTGGAGTTATATTTAAAAAGTTATAGCCAGTCAAAGATTTGGTCAAAACTGTTATTTAAAATAAAACAGAAAAGAAAACGGTTCAGATAGAAACACGCTTTTGGTGCAGAGGAGGCGTACTTGGGGCTTTACGCCTCCATTTAACCACGCGGGCGGCGCGGGGTGTCACTGACAGTGGGCCTGCCTGGCCCACTGGTCAGGTTTGACCAGTCGCCGCGCGTCGTCTCCCTCCTTTGCCCGAGCGGAGCGGGGCTCCGGCGATCGTCACCGGCGTTTGGCTGCTCCTCGCGGGCCCCCGAGGGTGGGGATGGATCCGCAAGGTTGGGGCGGTCCTCCCGGTAGTCATTGGGTCGGCGGGGACGGGGTGAGCTGCCGGCAGCGAGCTCCGCGGCGGAGGAAGGCTTCGGTGGCGAAGTGACTTTGTGGCGGCGTTGGCTCCCGATCAAAATCAAGTAGGGGAAAAGGCTCACGGGAGGATGAGGAGGTTCTTGGTGGAGAGAACGGAGAGGGAGAGGCCTCGGTGGTGTGATGCCGGAGATGAGGAAGGAGCCCTCCCCCGGGTCGATTGGCTGCCAATGGGGGTCCTCTGGAGGTGGCTTGGGACTGCCTACGTGCGGAGATGAGCTCGGGGCTCCTTATATAGGCGAGTCGAGGCGGTTCAGCGGCGGCCGTGGATAAGCTTTCGGCAAACCGACGTTCTGTAGCAGCAGGGCATCGTGGCGGCGACGAGCGCTAGCGGACATGGCTGCGGATGAGCACGCGCTGTTCCAGGGGCCAGGTGGCGAGTCAGGGTGGCTTGGGCGGCGCTGCACGGCGCAGGGATGTCGGGCAGCGGCGGCTAGTGCTTGGCCTGCCGGGCGCGGCGAGGGGCGGCTTGGCGCGTAGCTGAGAGAAGGGGAGCGCGTGGCGTGATGCTGCTGTGTGGGCCAAAGCCAGGGGGGCCAGCGTGTCGGCTCGGGCGCGCGGCTGCAATACGCGCGCTCTGGGCGCGCTCCGGGTGTGCACGGGACGTGTTCGACACTATGCCAGAGCATGCTAGAGGTCGCGGTCGAGGCTGGCAATTAACAGACCCAGGTTAGGAGCAACTGGAATCCTAGTGGACATGCTAGTATGATCCGAGGTGCAAGGTCACAATGCAAGGATAAAATCATGTCAAAACTGGCCATGCACACCAGGTGTTTGACAAAATGCCAGAGGCATCTAGGCAGGTCTTGGAGTGGTCAAAAACTCCAGATCAAGATCTCCTTAGATGCAAGGGAGAGTGGTGAGGTTAGTTGGCCAAAAGCAGAAACTTGTTAGTGCAAGTTTTACAAAACTTCAATTCTGGACAGGAAATAAATGACACTATTTCATGAACCAAAAATGATCCAAAAGGTGCATGCTCCTGGACTTAAGGGTTTAACATGGGGGACTACAAGTAGGAGAAATAATCAAGGGTTAAAGAGCAAGTAAAAACATGGTTGCTGTACAAACCATCAAGCTGGTCCAGAATGAGGATGAGGTTGATTCACTCAAATTTTTCAAAGAACGTAAATAGGTTTTTGCACAAAGTGAAATAATAGGCTCCTACTGACCTCCCCTAATTTTGGTAGAAGTTTTAAAGAAATATTTAAATAGGTTGTAGTGCAAAAAGCACTCTGGACCAGAGATGAAAAAATGAGTGTAGGGCTCAAAATATTTCATGAATGAAATATATTTTAGCATAAAAGTGATTTAAAAACATCACATGACATCTCCAAATTTTTGTGGGAATTTTAAGTGAATTTATCAAATTGTTGTAGTTCAAATATGGCCATTTAACCTAGAAAACCCTTTTCAAGAAAATAAAGATCAAGCAACCTAATTATTTAATTAGTTACACCGATAAAAGGAAAGTTTTTCTTGAGAGGTTAAACAAGTCCAACAACATTTTTTAAAAGTTTTCTTTTTGGGAAAAACTCATCATAACAGGGAAGGAAATGATTTAAACAAAATCAAAATGGAGCTCAAAAATTCAAAGTTTTAAATCCTGGCAAAATTTTATTCCATTAAAACAAGGCCAAAATTTTGGGGTGTCACAATACTAACCCCCTTAAAAAAATCTCGTCCTCGAGATTTGCTAAAAGTGGTGTTACGAAAATAATTACGCAATGACGATGTGGCTACAGTGAGAGGGCAATAAGTGGTGAAAAACCACAGTGTGAAAAACTGGGGCTGCGCGGAAAAGTCTATGGTTCGGGACAAAAACGGGTGATTTCTACGCTGGATATAAATTTAGGATAACTCCTAAATTTAGATATACGCTGGTTGTACCCGAGAGCACAGTGCTCTCTCTGGCCGACAGGTGGACCCGGGGTCCACTGTCAGTCTCCTCTTCTTCTCCCTCTGGCCCTTTCTTCTTCCTCTCTCCCGCGCGCTTTCTCCACCGGCGACGCCTAGTGTGCAGGGTAGCTAGGCCGTACCGTGGTAGTGCGCGGCGTGCTAGCTGCTGGTGCAGCGTGCACTCACCTCGCGGGCCAGTGCACTGTCGGCACTGCTCGCGGATTCGACTCCGAACACCGGCGATCGGCGACGAGTGGCGTTGGTGGACTTCGCCCACCGTACACCGAGCTCGAGCTATAAAAACGACCGGGGTGCCTCTCTCTTCTTCCTCACACCTGGCCTCACTTCTCCTCCTCCTTCTTTCTCCATTACTGCTTACAGAAGCTCGGTCGAGGCTCTAATGGCGGAGGAGATGCCGGACTGGTTTGTGATCCTGATATGCGGAGGGCTGGCGACGCTGCTGGGGCTCTCTGTGCTCCTGTGCACGATAATCTTCGACGAGTATCGCGATGCTGCGGCTCGGGTGTTGGTTCTCCGCGGTGGTGGTGATCATGAGGAGTAGATGGGGTGTGCCGGGTGCTAACTGTTGTTAGGGGGGTGATTAGCTGGATGTAACAACGTTGCAAAGTTTTGCAAACAGTGTATGTGTCCGAACGATTATGGTTGTGAGTCTGCTCATGGTGCTGAGTGAAATTAAATAATCCATGTCGTGAGAAAGTGTAGATGTAGCAACTCAGGGAAAAGAAATCTCACTCCAGGATTTTGCGAGGGAAAAACAGTTAATTTAAAGGAGCATAAACCACAACAAAAACTACACACATTAGCAGAAGCCAAATAATTGACTCGTCGTACAAACTCAGGGTATTACGCATAAGTCACACACATAAATAAATGCTGCAAAGAACAAATACAGTAGTGACGTCTAAAATGAAAATGGTAACTGGGCGGGGTCCTGATAAAATGTCTCTGGTAAAGGAATACATTCTTCTTCAATTGGAGGCAGTGGATTGACCAGTTGATGTATGCGTCTCTCCGTGTCGGGTCTCAGTGGTCTGCCGATGGCAATCTGAGGATTTAAATCTGCGAGGCTCTGGAGATAATCCATCACTCGCTGGTTTAAATGCTCTTGAGCAATGATGTACTGGATAAGGTTGGCCAGAACTGGGTCTCTCTCAATACGTCCACCGGGAAAAGACATTACTTCTCCGGGTGCTGCACGACTCGGAAAGTAATGATATCCTCGTTCGCGGGCATAGGGTACTGCGGATCGAAGACGAGTAATCGCTTCTTTCGCAGCAGCCTCTATGGCCAAGTGTGGGGTTGTTATAGATTTCCCCACGAAGGAAACTTCCGTTGGATCTTGGTTGGGGTCTACAGGAGGAATGTGTACTGCTGCCCAATATTCTGAGGTGGATGGGGTGATCCTTGATTTGAACAGCTCGTACTGGGGTGGCTGGGTAGAACCCATGGTACTGCGGGTAAAATCCCACAATATTTTGACAAAGCTACCTGGGGTTGCATCTGGGGTTCTTAGATGAATGCTGGGGTTCGGCATGACAGGAAAAAGCGTGAGTGTTGTGCACAAAGTGAGGGTTGCTGGGTAAGGTCACAAGGTGGCCTTTATATAGCAATGGAGCCGGGTCGTTTCACCGTGGTGAATGGTAAAAATTTGCCAGCTTAGCTCCAAAGGTCGGGTCAGTGTCAGAGATACACATATCTCATAAAAGGACGCGTTATTGTGGTTGCCGTCGGGTTGGTTTTGGGTAGTTGTGCCCGGAAAAATATGCAGCTATGCGCTGACCAAATATGCAAGGCTATTATTAAAACAGAGGCACAAAAGACAGGCTGCGTTAATATACGCGGTCGCATGATTACAAAGCAAGGATACATTGAAACTTGGTGCTACTCATACGGCTTAGTCTACCTCGTTTATGTCTAAACGGGCGTGCCTGGTGGATGTCGAGGCTTCTCCACGTGTCTCTCTGCCGGGATTAGTCGGAGATGGCGGAGGAACTGCAGGGTCGGGGTAGTGATGATGACCATCGCGGGGATTGTTGGCCACAACCCCGTTGGAGTGTGCTCCCAAAATGCGTCGAAGCACTTCTGGGGTTATCGCAGCACCTTGGCCGATGGCTGGGGCAGATCTCGGGGTCTCGATCGGTTGTCCAAACAGCACGACTGGGTTGTCGGTGTTGGGCTCGTTTTCTTCTCTCGCCGGGGCTCGAAGAACCAGCTCTCCACGAGTTGCGATTAGATCAATAGTGATCTGGTCAAACAGTGCCTCTAGTGCACTTACATAGCGCACTAGGAGCAACAATGCGGGGTCCGTCTCATGATCTCCATTGGCAACTTGGGGTGGTATACCATACCCTTCACGTCTGGGGTAGTAGTGGAACGAGCGACAGTTAACTCTGGGCGACAAGTGCCTGAGATGAACTATAGCCTCTCGAGCGGCTAGCTGGATGGCTTGTGGCTCAAAGGATGTTGTTCTTCCGCTGAACCGGTAGGGGCGCTCGGGTGCTAGACTCCTATCGTAAATGTGCACAGTGGCCCAGAATTGGCGGTCTTCACCGCTCATGGGTCCTTGATACACAACATATTCTGGTGTCTCCTCTAACGCGTAGGCACGACGGGTGAGGTTTGCGAGGATGGTCACAAAACCTCCAAGGTTGGTTGCTGTGGTTTCATTGTGCACTATAGGTCCAGGCATTATGGCTCGGTTTGGGGTAGCGGCTGTGTTGTGCTGCTTTGGTGTTAGCGCGCCCCTTTTTATAGGGAAAAGGGGACGGAATCTTCCTTCGAACACTTGCGGGAAAGGATTATTTAGGGGCCGGTCACTGGCACATGAGTGACAGGTTAGGTTGATAGGTTGGGCACCGACTGCCAAAAGTGTTGGGTCACTGTGTGGCTATCTTGCACGAGAAGCTTGGTTGGGGTTTGGTTAAGGTCTGGTGGGTTGGTTTGCCTAAGTTTATTGACCTGGCTAAGATAGGATCAGCCAATGGTCAGCCTGGCTCTAATACCAAGTCTGTCACGACCGGGTTTTTCCGGGTAATAAATTTCCAGAAAAGACCGTTGTGCTCATCAGCCCCAGGATTACTGTTAGCTGATGAGGCTCCAACTTGATACAGAAATTCCAAGCAAAAAAAATACAAAAAATATGTAGTACAAGACCATTCTGGCCTGTGAGTACAAAAAATGGTTTCTAGTGGTTGATGGCGGAAGCGGGTTGTGAAACATCAGTGTCTATGGGACTCCATTTCCCACGGGAACAGCTGACCAGGTTAAATCCTATCTTCGCGAGGCTGCTATCTCCATTGAGTGGGTTCCGGGGCTGGCATCGTGTCGCTCATCTCCGTGCAAGATAATCTGGCCAAGACAATAGCCAGGGACAAGCCAGTGAGTACTTTGAATGTACTCGCAAACATTATGAACACAGGTATAATATAACCATGATGTGTTAAAAATGTTTTTTTATGCTCATGACGTCAGTCAAAAATAGTAAATAAAATACTGATGCGTGCAGGCGGTTATTTATAAAAAAAATGCAATACATAGTAGTATAAAAATTTATGAAATAAATAACAATCAATGCCACAGTCGGGTGTCTGAGCGACACCACATAAAGGGCTTTAAAAGAAATGCCACAGTCGAGCGTCTGAGCGACGCCACATAAAGGGCTTTAAAAGAAATGCCACAGTCGGGCGTCTGAGCGACGCCACATAAAGGGCTTTAAAAGAAATGCCACAGTCGGGCGTCTGAGCGACGCCACATAAAGGGCTTTAAAAGAAATGCCACAGTCGGACGTCTGAGCGACGCCACATAAAGGGCTTTAAAAGAAATGCCACAGTCGGGCATCTGAGCGACGCCACATATAGGGCTTTAAAAGAAATGCCACAGTCGGGCGTCTGAGCGACGCCACATAAAGGGCTTTAAAAGAAACAATCATAATGAATATCCCTGGAGGTAGAACCATCCCAGAGATACTCGATAATAACAATAATATCATGGGTTAGTCAACAATAATAATAATCATCATAGATATCACAAGTCACGAGTAGAAATTCCATTTTCTGGTTAACAGTTTCACCTCCGAAGACCGACACTTAGACCGACACCTGACCCATCCCAGACTGTAATCCTCAACCATGGACACGGCTATTCGAATAGGTTTATTCTCTGCAGAGGGTGTACTCTTTACCCACGAGTAACGGATTTCTCTAGTCCAGCAGGACTAATTCCGTCTACGGTCTTTTTGTTGAAAACACACCTAACTTGCACACACCAGCTTATCTCACACGTGTCTGGAATCACCCACGACACCTGTTAAGCAAACTCTAAGTGGGGAGGCTACAACCTCGCGTAGCATGGGATCAAATTTATATCGCGCGCTCTAAGGGGTGGCCTCCCCTCTCGGTCCCAACCGGAAACTCCCATGCCCCCGGACCAGGTGGCCTGCCTACCAGCTACAACCGGTATATTCCACCATGGCCTCTCTGTACGGTGTGTGCTGGAAAGAGGTTGACAACTTACTGAACCGTACTCTACTTGCTGTAGAGACGAGTGGTAGTACGAAACAAGTATGGGGGTTACTGGAACAAGACTCGATCTACGGTCAACTCAGGAGGTTCAAGTATTCCATGCATGATTAGCATGACGAATATATTTCATCCAACAGAGTCACCGCTCATATCACCTTACCATGCCATACCAGACATAACCGTCCCGACGGAGACCGGCGACAAACTCAAGCCTTCCCAAGGCAGAGGTTTTCCCGGGTTCCTGCCGGTATGCATGCAAGGCATATGAGGGTGATTATCATCACAAGTGTGTCCATTTCCAACAGCATGGAAGTCAGCAACATCTACCCATGCATATGATCATATCACATGAAATAACAAGGCCTTCGAAATGCGGTGGTGTTATAAATGTATCAACGATCACACCAAAAATATTATGCCGGGGTTCAGAATGCTTGCCTTCAATGTTGTGGAGGGGTGAGATGCTCTCCAAAACTTTTGAAAGCTTCTTCTCTCTCCCAAAATCCTATTTAAAAATATATTTGAATTAACACATATTTCAAAAATAGAACCAAAAAGTTGTTTGAAATTTTTTCAAATAAATCTTAAAATAAACTAGACCAAATTTAAGGAAGGTAGAAAAAAGAATCAACTCATTTGGAGTTATATTTAAAAAGTTATAGCCAGTCAAAGATTTGGTCAAATCTGTTATTTAAAATAAAACAGAAAAGAAAACGGTTCAGATAGAAACACGCTTTCGGTGCAGAGGAGGCGTACTTGGGGCTTTACGCCTCCACTTAACCACGCGGGCGGCGCGGGGTGTCACTGACAGTGGGCCTGCCTGGCCTACTGGTCAGGTTTGACCAGTCGCCGCGCGTCGTCTCCCTCCTTTGCCCGAGCGGAGCGGGGCTCCGGCGATCGTCGCCGGCGTTTGACTGCTCCTCGCGGGCCCCCGAGGGTGGGGATGGATCCGCAAGGTTGGGGCGGTCCTCCCGGTAGTCGTTGGGTCGGCGGGGACGGGGTGAGCTGCCGGCGGCGAGCTCCGCGGCGGAGGAAGGCTTCGGTGGCGAAGTGACTTTGTGGCGGCGTTGGCTCCCGATCAAAATCAAGTAGGGGAAAAGGCTCACGGGAGGATGAGGAGGTTCTTGGTGGAGAGAACGGAGAGGGAGAGGCCTCGGTGGTGCCGAAATGGCCGAGGAAGTGGCGGCGGCCGCAGTTGCTGGAGATGAGGAAGGAGCCCTCCCCCGGGTCGATTGGCTGCCAATGGGGGTCCTCCGGAGGTGGCTTGGGACTGCCTGCGTGCGGAGATGAGCTCGGGGCTCCTTATATAGGCGAGTCCAGGCGGTTCAGCGGCGGCCGTGGATAAGCTTCCGGCGAACCGACGTTCTGTAGCAGCAGGGCATCGTGGCGGCGACGAGCGCTAGCAGACATGGCTGCGGATGAGCACGCGCTGTTCCAGGGGCCAGGTGGCGAGTCGGGGTGGCTTGGGCGGCGCTGCACGGCGCAGGGCTGTCGGGCGGCGGCGGCAGCTAGTGCTTGGCCTGCCGGGCGCGGCGAGGGGCGGCTTGGCGCGTAGCTGAGAGAAGGGGAGCGCGTGGCGTGATGCTGCTTTGTGGGCCAAAGCCAGGGGGGCCAGCGTGTCAGCTCGGGCGCGCGGCTGCAATACGCGCGCTCTAGGCGCGCTTCGGGTGTGCACGGGACGTGTTCGACACTATGCCAGAGCACGCTAGAGGTCGCGGTCGAGGCTGGCAATTAACAGACCCAGGTTAGGAGCAACTGGAATCCTAGTGGACATGCTAGTATGATCCGAGGTGCAAGGTCACAATGCAAGGATAAAATCATGTCAAAACTGGCCATGCACACCAGGTGTTTGACAAAATGCCAGAGGCATCTAGGCAGGTCTTGGAGTGGTCAAAAACTCCAGATCAAGATCTCCTTAGATTCAAGAGAGAGTGGTGAGGTTAGTTGGCCAAAAGCAGAAACTTGTTAGTGCAAGTTTTACAAAACTTCAATTCTGGACAGGAAATAAATGACACTATTTCATGAACCAAAAATGATCCAAAAGGTGCATGCTCCTGGACTTAAGGGTTTAACATGGGGGACTACAAGTAGGAGAAATAATCAAGGGTTAAAGAGCAAGTAAAAACATGGTTGCTGTACAAACCATCAAGTTGGTCCAGAATGAGGATGAGGTTGATTCACTCAAATTTTTCAAAGAATATAAATAGGTTTTTGCACAAAGTGAAATAATAGGCTCCTACTGACCTCCCCTAATTTGGTAGAAGTTTTAAAGAAATATTTAAATAGGTTGTAGTGCAAAAAGCACTCTGGACCAGAGATGAAAAAATGAGTGTAGGGCTCAAAATATTTCATGAATGAAATATATTTTAGCATAAAAGTGATTTAAAAACATCACATGACATCTCCAAATTTTTGTGGGAATTTGAAGTGAATTTATCAAATGGTTGTAGTTCAAATATGGCCATTTGACCTAGAAAACCCTTTTCAAGAAAATAAAGATCAAGCAACCTAATTATTTAATTAGTTACACTGATAAAAGGAAAGTTTTTCTTGAGAGGTTAAACAAGTCCAACAACATTTTTGAAAAGTTTTCTTTTTGGGAAAAACTCATCATAACAGGGAAGGAAATGATTTAAACAAAGTCAAAATGGAGCTCAAAAATTCAAAGTTTTAAATCCTGGCAAAATTTTATTCCATTAAAACAAGGCCAAAATTTCGGGGTGTCACAAGCTGCCGGCATTCCCCCTCTTCATGGTGAACCTTGTAAAATAAGAGAGAATAGCCATAAGTATTGAGATAAAAATGTGTAGTAACAGCCCATAATGCAATAAATATTGATATAAAAGCATGATGCAAAATGGACGTATCACGGACGCCCTGCATCCTCACATGACCAACTACGCCAGTCACCTCCGCTTCTTCACTGATGTGGTGACGCGCCTGGAGAACCGTTCCGAGAGAGCTCGCCAGCTTGTCGAGGAGAGGAGCCGCAGCCTACTCGGACATGCATTTTCCCGCGTCTTCAGCCATCTTCAGAACACCAACCCCCACTTTGACTTTGATGCAATCATTTCCCCGGTGCCCGAGACCATCCGAGGCAACCTGGCGCGGTGGGTGGAGGACAATGTGGATGCGCTCGTTAGTGCCTTCGCCTCTGACAATGACGGGGTGGTGGTTGCAGCAGACGGCAGTGATGTGGTCAACGATGGTGAAGACGGCGCCAATGATGGCGATGGTGATGCCAGTGACAACGACAGCGGCGCCAGCGATGCCTCCAGAGGCGACCAAGAGGGTGCAGTTAGTGATATGTCTGACTGATCCTGTGTTCCCCTGTTGTTCATCCTGCACACAAAAGCTCGGGCACAACCCTGAAGGTTGTAAGAGCATTTTTGGAGGGGAAGCCCCTCATGTAAAAAGATTGCCGTCCACATGCTTTTAGGAGCGACACTGAACGTATGCCTAAATGATATCATGGTCCCCGTGACGAGTTAGTTGTTGTAGTTTACCTTTAGCCCGGACAAGCCCTGAATAGGCCTGCGAGGCCGTGAGCCTCCCAGGGTCCTCTGAGGGACCTGCTGGCCAAGTGGTGCGGGCCTCGCGAGAGCGAGTGCTGGCCGTGGGACGGCATGCACGCATGCACTTGGCCCAGCTCCGCCCGCGAGAGGCTCGCGAGGGGGAGGCAACTAGTGCAAATTCCAAACTTGGGCAAAAACTAGAATACAAGAAATCACACGTAGGAGACAAGGCACCCCCCCCCCCGCACGCGCAAATGCAAATTCAACTTCAACTTAAATCCAAGGCAATGAAGCTCGACCACAAAAGGGGGGTCAAAAAGCAAAAGGCCGCGCCTGGAGCTAAGTGTTGCCACTAGGCGTGGGAGGGAGCCCCCGAGGCCCGAGGGCGGCTCTCCGGAGACTCCGGGGTGTGTACATCCCCAACTCGTTATTACATGAGAGTGTCACTGGCGGCGAGCTTCACAGGCACTGTGCCTTCTTCATAGGCGCCGGGCCTTGCTTCATATCGCCAGACGAGGGCCCTGCCTTGCGCCAACCTCGACCACCATTGACGGTGGTCGGAGACCAAGGACGACGCCAATGGGGTAAAGGGGACACCAGCGGTTCCCTCGGCGACCACGGGTCCTCTGCCGGGGGCTGGCTTTGCAGCACCTCCCCGACACAGGGCCTACCTTCGGGTGTTGCCTTGCTCCGCGCGCTGTGGGGAGGGGGCTGGCTCTGGGCCCCTCTCCTGCAGCCCCCAATGCGCTCCTCCTGGTGGAAGGGAGGCTGATGAGTTGGGGCAGCCTTCCGTTGCAATGACCTGAACCTCCTGCGACCCATGGTTAGCATAAGCTTGCTCCTAAGGAATTAGCGGTACCCGGTAGCTGTTGCTGCCAGCGCGGTTGGTGAGGCTTCCTTGCGGCTCCTGAAAAGGCTCGGCTTCTGGCGTCCCTTCCTCCTAGCCTAACCCGAGAAACATGCCAGGGTCATCTTCCAGCGCGTACTCTCGATCCACCATGTGGGGTATGTAAGCCTCCGAGGTCGCTGCCTCGAAGACCTCGCCGTAGTGCCCCGCGCTTCATGTGGCCTGGCCTAGCGCGCCGTCTTGAGGATGGTAGGGCGGCGGCCCGCCCGGGCCGTAGGCGGCGATGCGCACGCCCTCGTTCATTGGAGGTGGTGCTGGTGTAGCCTGACGCCCAGTGCCGATGGTTGAGCTAGTGTCGATGATGTTTTGGGGCGCGCTTGGGGGCGCACAGGCGCGGATGGGCCCTCCACATGATCCTCCCGAGGCCTGGGCTGGAAGCTGGAAAAAGAAGGGAGGTGCCCCTGAAGCTGCGGCGTCCAGGAGCTCGGCAACACGCTCCAGCAGCACGTCTCGGCCGCTCTCTTGCAACCTGCACCGCAGTAGCTCCCGAGCCACAATGAGCGCGGTCCTCATGTTCGCTTGTTCTCGCCTGGTGTGTGGCGTCGTGGCCGCGGTGTGGCTTGAAGCCCCTGCGGCTGACCGCACCTGCTACGGAGTAAGGGCAGGTAGTGCTTGACCGTGTTGCCCGCTGTTGGATGTGAGGTTCCGGCAGACGCTTGAGGTCCAAACTCTGGGGTGCGTGCGAAGATCTTCCCCCTACCAATCCACGGCCAATCGCCTCGCGAGAATCTAAGCTAAATCGATGAACAGCATGAGGGACACGAGATTTATACTGGTTCGGGCCACCGTTGTGGTGTAATACCCTACTCCAGTGTGTGGTGTGGTGGATTGCCTCAGGGGCTGATGATGAATAGTACAAGGGGAAGAACAGCCTTGCGAGAGGTGTTCTTGAGCTGGTGTGGTGTTCTCGTAGGAAAGGATTCGGTCCCCGTTGGCTTGGTGAGAACTCTATGCCTTCCTACTGTGGTGTCTATCTCTATATATAGAGGCACTGGTCCTCTTCCCAAATATTGAGTGGGAAGGGCGCCAACAACGGCCATTTTGAAGGGGAACATCTAGTACAAGCTATCCTGGCTAAAGTTGGTCTTCGGCTGCCAAAGGCACTGGCGATGACGCCGTCTTGGGCTCCACGGTGACCTCCATCCTGCCGCTCTGCTAGCCTTGGTCTCGTTGCACCGAAATGCTAACCTTTGCATGATGCCTCGGTACTCCACGCCTGTGCCTGCCCCCTTTGCACCAAAGAGGGAACAAGGACACTGCACAGGCCGGCGCCCGCCTGGTCTTGATCGTCATGGCTTGCATCACGGGCACCTCACGAGGTACCCTTGCCTTGATCTCTCCGCCTCCTCGCGAGCCTGCCTGGCGAGGCTGCTCCTAAGGAAACCTTGCGTCATCCTCCCCGCGAGGCTTGGCCCCTCGCGAGGGTCTTGAGTTTGCATTGATGAAGATGGGCCATACTGTCCACCACTTGAGCCACGCCGCAGGCCGCAGGCAGGCAAGTCTGGGACCCCCGTTCCTAGAACACCGATACTAGCCCCCGGGCCCAAGGCGCGCTCGGACTTGGCTTAGCAGGGAAGCAAAAGGGCAAGTGCGGAGCGCCGCGGGCCCCAACAGCCTACGGCCTTGGGCGCCGCGTGCCGGTTGATTGGACGTGGGCGTCTCCGCTTCCTCACGCTGCCTCGGCAACTGCCCGACTTGACAAGATCCTGCTTGCAGAAATGATTCATGATTACCTGTGATCGTGGAGGCTGACGGTTGGCCTCCTCGGTTATAAATGCGGGAGTGCGCAAGCCCCCGCTGCACATCTTTCTCGTTCCGCTTGATTCCTCTTTCTCCCTGCTCCAGCTGCTCGCCGTGTCCTATGGCGCCGCCGAAGAGGTTCTCAGCCGCGGAGAAAGGAAAGGCTCGTCGGGAAGGGCCTGACTCTCCCCCGCCCAAGCGTGGCCAAGGTCGTCCCCGCAAGCATCCTGCGACTCCCGCAACGGCTCCCCGTGGTCGCCGCGGTGATCTCCCGCGTGGCGATGGGCGTCTGATGGGTGAGGGGAGGTGCATTGTGGCTGCGCGGCCTCCCAGGCCGCGCTTCCATTCAGCTGAGATGCTGTCGGAGTTTGTCGTGTGGTCGGCGGACCCGACCAGTAGCTGGTTCCAACTTCCCTGCTTTTTCACAGGCAAACTCCCGGCCGGCGCTCCTGGGGGCCTCTGGCTTCAAGCGGACGGCTACTGCAGCAAGGCTTCCTGGGTTTCACTAGAGATCTCCGTCGCCGGGAACGTGGCTTTGGCCCGCGGTTGGCAGACGTTTGCCCACGCGCGTGGCTTTGGCCGGCGGTGCACCCTGCATTACAAGTTTGACTGCGACGCCACCCTCTATGTGAGGGTGTTCGAAGAAAATGGCCGCCGCATCGGGTGCTGCCCCGAAGATGATGAAGACGACCGGGTGCTTAGCCTCGGCGACGGCCGAGATGAAGACGAAGGTGGGCGCGTGGCCGGCGGCATCCGTAGCTCGCCAAGCTTCGGCGGCTCCCCTTCTGACGACAGCTCCTCCAGCGGTAGTCGTGACCAGCCACTGTGCCACCGCGCTGAAAGTGCAACTATCCCTAGGTGGTTTTGCTAATTCCTAACAACATATAGCTCATTCAGCTAATGCTACTTCAAGTTAGATATTTCAGGAAAGCTCAATGATTGGCATGGCATGGATGAGAAAAGTGGACCCCTCAAAATGCTAAGGATAAAAGGATTGGCTCAAGCTCAAAAGCTCAAAACTCTACATTTTATATTTTAGTGATCCAAGATCACATTGAGTCTATAGGAAAAGCCAATACTATCAAGGAGGGATGAGGTGTTGCTTAATAAGTTTCTTGCTCCATAGTGCTTAGTGATATGCTGCAAAGCCCTCAACTAGTTTCTCACATCCACATATGACCTAAACCAAAAGTCAAACTCGGCTCTACCGATTCTTTCTATCCGGCGCCACCGAGTTCAAATGTCATAGCCACTGCCACAAACCCTAGGAAAATCGGTCTCACCGATAGGGATCTCGATCTCACCGAGATGGGATTGTAATCTCTCTGTTTCCCTTTGTAACGTTTCGGTACCACCGAGATGAGCGATTGGTCCCACCGAGATTGCAATGTAAACTCCCTGTTTCCTTTTCGTAACATTTCGGTTCCACCGAAATGAGTGAATCAGTCCCACCGAGTTTACCTGACCAACTCTCTGGTTAGCTTATTACCAAAATCGGTCCCATCGAGTTTGTATAATCAGTCTCACTGAGATTACGTTAAGCCCTAACCCTAACCATATCGGTCCTACCGAGTTGCATGTCGGTCCGACCGAAAATTCTAACGGTCACTAGATTTGCTGAATCGGTCTGACCGAGTTTCTCAATATGGTCCCACCGAGTTTGGCAAGTTGTGTGTAACGGTTAGATTTGTGTGGAGGCTATATAAACCCCTCCACCTCCTCTTCATTCGTGGAGAGAGCCATCAAAACAAACCTACACTTCCAACTTGCTGTTTTTGAGAGAGAACCACCTACTCATGTGTTGAGGCCAAGATATTCCATTCCTACCATATGAATCTTGATCTCTAGCCTTCGCCAAGTTGCTTTCCACTCAAATCTTCTTTCCACCAAATCCAAATCCTGTGAGAGAGAGTTGAGTGTTGGGGAGACTATCATTTGAAGCACAAGAGCAAGGAGTTCATCATCAACACACCATTTGTTACTTCTTGGAGAGTGGTGTCGCCTAGATTGGCTAGGTGTCACTTGGGAGCCTCCGACCAGATTGTGGAGTTGAACCAAGGAGTTTGTAAGGGCAAGGAGATCGCCTACTTCGTTAAGATCTACTGCTAGTGAGGCAAGTCTTTTGTGGGCGACGACCATGGTGGGATAGACAAGGTTGCTTCTTCGTGGACCCTTCGTGGGTGGAACCCTCCGTGGACTCGCGCAACCGTTACCCTTCGTGGGTTGAAGTCTCCATCAACATGGATGTACGATAGCACCACCTATCGGAACCACGACAAAAACATCCGTGTCTCCAATTGCGTTTGAATTCTCCAAACCCTTCCCTTTACTTTATTGAAAGTTGCATGCTTTACTTTCCGCTGCTCATATACTCTTTGCATGCTTGCTTGAATTGTGTTAAGATTGCTTGACTTGTGCTAATATAGCTAAAATCTGCACAAGACTAAAATTGGGAAAAGGATAAGTTTTTATTTGGTCAAGTAGTCTAATCACCCCCCCCTCTAGACATACTTTCGATCCTACAAGTGGTATCAGCGCTTTGGTCTCCATTTGCTTTGATTTCCATAGCTTTTGGTGGTCATAGCCTTGGTTTCACAACCTAGGAGAGTATGGCGTCTAGCGAGGGAAATTATCACCAAAGAGGTCCTTACTTTGATGGTACTAATTTTGCTAGTTGGAAGCATAAGATGAAAATGCATATTCTTGGACATAACCCCGCCGTTTGGGCTATTGTGTGTATTGGCTTGCAAGGTGAATTCTTTGATGGGAGAGAACCGAACCGTGAAGCTAGCGCGGAAGAGTTGAAGATGCTGCAATACAATGCTCAAGCTTGTGATATCCTCTTCAATGGATTGTGCCCTGAAGAATTCAACAAAATCAGCCATCATGAGAATGCAAAGGAAATTTGGGATACTTTGATTGATATGCATGAAGGTACCGACTTCGTCAAGGAATCCAAGTTGGATGTGCTTCAAAGTCAACTTGACAAGTTCAAAATGAAGGATGGTGAAGGTGTTGCTGAAATGTACTCTAGGCTTGCTCTTATCACAAATGAGATTGCCGGTTTAGGTAGTGAAGAGATGACCGACAAATTCATCATCAAGAAGACATCAAGCTCATGTTGGTGAATGGGTATCCAGCTCCGACTCCGACAATCACTCCGAGAGAAGCTATCACTTCGACTCCAAATATGCTCAAGATGAAGGTGTTGTCGGTCTAGCACTTGTGTCAACAAACTCCTACGACATATTTGATTCACCAAATGAAGGATTTGGAAGATGCTTCATGGCTAAAGGCCCAAAGGTAACACACCTCGAGTATGTTGATTACAATAGTGATGAAGATGACTTGTTAGGTGATGATGATTTACTTGTTGACAACTCTAGTGATTAATACTATGATGAAACGTCAATTAATCATGCTAATCAAGATAAAACGAATGACAATGATAAGGAGAAGATTGAGCTTCTAACTAAAGAACTAAACACTCTTAAGTTAGCTCATGAAACTATCTTAGAAGATCATCGAGAACTTTTAAGGACCCATGAGAAGTTATGCTTTGAAAAGCTCAACCTTGAGCAAGAGCATGAGTTCTTAAAGGCAATCAATGATGATCTCCGTAAGAAAAGTTCTTCTTACATTGCCAAGCGTTTACTCTTATCTACTTACATGCCTCAAGTCAAGTCTATTAACAAGAACAAGAAGGATTCTTCCTCTAGTAGTAACAATAATCATGCTAAATCCAATGTTGTTGCTTCTAGTAGTTCTCTTGATTCCACTAATGATCCTCTTCGCCAAGTTACATTTGAGCAAGAAAATAGCTTATTGAAGAGGATTATAGAGAAAGGTGTTTACAAGAGCCTTGCTGGGAGTAAGCAATTTGAGGAAATTGTACGCAAGCAAGGAAGGCACCGGAAGAACCAATGTGTTGGTTTTGAACGAAAGTTCAATGCCAATGGAGTTGACTGGGAAGAAGATCAATACCCCAAGACAAAGTTTGTTCCTAAACAAGAGAAGTATGATCCTACTTCCTTCAAGGGGACACAAGCTCAAGATGTTCTTCCACCACAAGATCACAAGCAAAAAGGCAAGGATAAGATTCAAGAGGAGATTGATGCATTTGAAGAACCTCCAAAGGCCTTGGTAAAGTGGGTTCCGAAGACTACGTCAAGCTCTACTTCAGCAAGTACGACTACAACTCCAAGGATTCCCATCAAGATTATGTGGATCCCGGAGAAGAATAACTAGAGAGTTCTTGAGGGTGACTCCGCCAACATATTTCACTCATATCATTTTGGCAACAACAAGTGCAATCAACTTTCACATCTTGCACTAGTCCAAGGAGTCACAAACCCTCTTGTTGGTAAGACAAGGCACAAGGTAACCTAATGCTTTCATAGACATCATCTTATGTGTGCATCACTCTATGTCTATGGATATCCTTGTTTGTTCCTTGTGGGACAAACCTATGTAGGTATTGAAAGTGCAACTCACTCCAAAGGATTGCTCGAAATGATCTTCATCAACATTGAGCATCCACATCTTCAACACATACATGAAGTCATCATCGACAAAACCCAAGGTTGGTTCATCCCTCTAAGGGGGGATCTCACATCTAGGGGGAGCTTTACTCTAAAAATTGAGTCAAAGCAACTCTAACGGTGTGAACACATCAATGCATTATGTAAAAGTGGTAACCCCACTTGAGCTTAAACGATGAGTATGACCTATGATCAAATGTTCTCATTTGACTCCTAAGTCAATATACTCATATATAGATGACCTAGTCATCGCCAATTGCTTGATAGATGCTAGAATTGGTTGTGCATGCTTTGCCACGTATTTCATTTGCCATTTTATTGTGTGAGCATGTTGGTTGCATATTTTACTCATTCGAGGACATCCACTTGTTGCTTTGATTGATTGGTTTCTTTCTCTTTTGCCAAGTGGATGGACAAGAATGCCTAAGAACCTTCTCTAGCTATCTATGCTTTTCTTGTCTCAAACTCTATTCATGCTACATCACAAAATTTGATCAAGTCAGATTCGAACCACTCTGTGTGAGGAGCACTCGGAGTCCCCGGTCCGTCATAGACTTAAACTTCCAAAACTTCTTTGTGCGTTTCGGTCTGACCGATTCTTCCATTTCGGTCATCCCGAGATCACTAAGTCGATCTAGGTTTTCAATCTCGGTGCAACCGATTTGAAATTTTCGGTCACACCGAGTTGCTGTAACTGTCAGTAGTTATGCATCTCGGTCCCACCGAGTTGTTCCACTCGGTCACACTAATATGGTCGGGCTATATATACCCACGGGCAAAAATTTGGAAACTTTCCCCAAACTCTTTCGCCCGTGCGTAGCCCACTCTGCCTCCAGGGTCTCCGGATCGTCCTCCTCGTTGCCAGCCGCCTCCAGTCGCTGGTCTCCGCCACCGTCAACGGAAATCATCCCCGCTGTTGCCGTTGTAGCGAGTTCATCGCCGAACTAGGGTATGGACTCGATCACTGTGCTATCCCCGTCTGATTCCTAGCACATTGTGTTCGCCATGAATCTTGCCACGATTGAAACTATCCTATCTAGTCAAAACACTCCGTAGATTAGAGATGAATTGAAAATATGTTTCCGCCGAAACCATCTCGGACCCACCGAGTTGTAGAACTCGGTTCCATCGATTCGGCTAAGGCCATTGCACATGTGATTCTCGGTCTGACCGAGAATTGCAAATCGGTGTGACCGAGTTCACGACTTTGTGAAACCCAAGTAGTCTCGGTGCCACCGAACTGTGACTCGGTCTGACTGAGTTCACTAGTTTAGGTTCCAAAAGCTGCTTCGGTATCACCGAGTTTACAAATCGGTTGATCCGAAATGCTTTCTGCGGAAAACTAAAACTAAGTTTTTGACTCATTCTTTTGCAAACACCTCTGTATTTTGTGATGCTCATCCACTCTATCTCATCTATATCTATTCACAGGGTCTGCAGTCAGTGTTTGCAATATGTCTGATCAAAGTGACAACCAGAACAAGTCAGAGGAGCAGGTTCAAATGAGTGAGGGCACTAGTCCCTCTAGCAGCTCTAATGAGGGTAGCAGGAGCACCCCAAGCAACTTACCCAAAGCTGCCAGCAGGGCCAGAAAGAAGAAAACCTCAGAATCTGAGGATGAATACTATGTGGCAGTTGAGGATGAGGACACTTCCAAGAAGAAGGTGCTCAAAAAGGAGTATGGCTTAGCTGCAACCACTAAGCCAGGAGTGCAGAAGAAGGCACCTGCAAGAAGGATTCACTACAAAAAAAAGACACATCCGTGACATTTTGGGCCGAATGAAAAAAAATTCTGTCATACATATGACACTTCTATGACGATAATTGTGACAAAACTTGGTATCATCATGTGGTCGGCTCCTACTTCTATGACAAAAAATCATGACAAAAAATGTGCTTTTCGTCCTGGGCGGGCCGGAGACGCAGTTGCATGACATTCTTTGGGCCGTCCATGACGGAAAAAACCGTGGTAGAAGCGAGGGGGAGGAAAATTTAGGCTGGAGGCCGGGGGCCAAGCGATGCATGTTTCTCTCATACACGTACGCGTGTGTGTGCGAGGCATTGGATCTAACCGAACCTGAGTGAGGCGTTGGGCTCTAACTGAACCCGAGAGATTGCACTGCAGGCTACGCGTTACTGAACCCGAGCGATCGATCGATGGCTGTTAACTGAACCCGATGGAGCGATTCGTTTGCAACTGGTGCTAACTGAAGCCGATCGATGCTGCCTCTAGGATGAACAGTGAGCGTTAGATGAACAGTGAGCGGTGGCGTTGCCTCTGGATGAACAGGAACCCGTGGTGTGGAGGGCTAGATGAACAGTAGACGGTGGAGGGGTGGCTGTGGAGGGGTGGTTGAATAGGACCCCGTGGTGTGGAGGGCTGGATGAACAGTAGACGGTGGAGGGGTGCCCGTGGAGGGGTGGTTGAATAGTAGCCGGTGGAGTAGCGCGCGACGGAGGCTGGATGAACAGGAGCCCCTGGAGGCTGGAGGAGATCGACGGTAACCCATGGAGGATGGAGGAGGTCGACGGTGGAGATGAACAGTATCCCGTGGAGTCCCGTTTTGCGGTACGCCACAGCCCTCCCCCCCCCCCCCCGTTTCGACCGTAGCGCTCCAACACAAGTCCGTTTCATCCGTTTTGTGGTACGCCACACCCCTCCCGATCAACAGGACCCCCGTTTCGACTGTAGGAGGTCCATTTCATTCGTTTTGCGGTACGCCACACCCCTCCTAATCAATAGGACCCCTGTTTCGACCATAGGAGGTCCGTTTCCTCCGTTTTGCGGTACGCCAGACCCCTCCCGATGAACAGGATCCCGTTTCGAACGTGGCCGGTCAAACGCAAGGTCGTTTACTCTGTTGTGCGGTACGCCAGGCCTCATTTCCATTGCTTGTTCCGTCCAAGCCCTCCCGATGAACACGACCATGCATTCCATTTCGACCGAACCGGTTGGCTCCCCATGAACACGACGATGACGCTGTTTCTCCGTTCCGACCTAGCCATTTACGTATGCGCGAGTAGGCGTTCGAGACCCCACCCGTATTTACACATACGTGGTCGTATTTTCTTTCTTGCACCCTGGCTGCTGTACGTACGTGTACATGCTACGTGCGCGCCTCTACTACGACACGTGCACGCCTCTACATCGACCAGTATGTACGTACACGGTCGCGACCAGGATGACAACGCTATGTACGCTTCGACCAGGTGGGTCCCGACTGTCAGGCACTTCCTTGCCTGCGAAGATGTAGCTTGTGGGTCCCATCAGTCGGGGGGGGGGGGGGGGGAATCGTTTTTTTTTGCCCGGACGCACTTCCTTGCGTGCGAAGATGTAGCTTGTGGGTCCCAGCAGTTAGTGGGGCGAATCGTTTTTTTTTGCCCGGACGCACTTCCTTGCGTGCGAAGATGTAGCTGGTGGGTCCCAGCAGTCAGGGGGGGACGTTTTTTTCGCGAAATACGGCGGCATGTCCGGTGGGTCCCCGTTGTTAGGTGGAGGAATAATTATTTTGCGCATAATAAGGAGGCACTTCCTTGCTGCGGTCGTGGACCCAGCTTTCAGCGTCTCCACGCACAGTACTCTTCCGATGGAAGTCGGTCGTTGACCACCTTGACCACGCCGCGTCGACAGCACCACGGCGGTGGACGACGGCGAGGCCTAGGAAGGGGACGACAAGGAGGCAGGGAAGACTCGGTAGTTGTTTCCCACGCGGAGGGGAGTACGACTGTACGAGGGTTTACTTGTTCATCTGCCGTTGCCGGAGACTAACAGCAGGTGTGGGTGAGTAGAGGGATGGCTAGGCCAGCGGTGGGAGTACGGTGGGGCGGTGAGGCCTACGCGGCAGCACAGCCGGCCGTGGGGAGGAGGGAGCAGGCAGTCCCGCCGGCGCTTGTTTGAGCGGCTGGAGCAGGAAGAGCAGAGATTGAAGAAGCACGACGGCCGTTGGATGGACATCCAACCGTCGCTACTTGTGCGTCAACCTCTTTTTTAGGAAATCCTCAAATCTGTGGAAAACAGCATACAACCCATCTGCCATTATTTCTAATAATTTATAGCCCATTTGCTAATTCTTAAGGTTTTTTTGGAGCCCATATTCTTTTTGTTAGCATTACAGCCCATATTGTGGCCATGGCTAAAAAATTATACAAAATTTTGCATATTTCGGTGCGGTCCGAACTGTTTTTAATCCCGAAATTTCGACTCACATTCAAACTGATTTTAACAATGAATGTATATCAATATAAAATCCAACAAATTCTCCACGCATAAAAATTAATGTAATTTAAAATCCTGAAATGAAAAAATATATTTGAAACTAATTGCCGGTTTGATGTGTTTTAGAAATGTACAACCCATTTCTCATTACTGATGGGCCATTTTCTCGGCCAGCCGAATGAAAGCTCTCCTCGTCTTGAAAGATTTGCAGCCCAACAGGCCTGACAAAGCGAATTACTTGGCAAATCACAAAAAAATTGGGTTGTGGCCATGGACCCAGCTGTCAGCCTCTCCACGTACAGTACTCTTCCGATGGAAGTCGTTCCTTGACCACGTTGACCACGCCGCACGGAGAGCATCATGGCGGTGGACGACGACGAGGCCTAGGAAGGGGACGACGTGGAGCTGGGGAAGACGTGGCAGTGGAAGCCCGCGCGGAGAGGAGTATGAGGGTTCACTGGTTCGGCTGCGGTGTGAGGCTGCCGTCGCCGCAGGGCCTGGCCAGCGGTGGGAATAGTAGAGGGCGGTGAGGCCTCCGCGGCAGCATAGCCGGCCACGGGAGGCAGGAGCATGCGGCACGACCGGCGCTGCTTTGGGCGGCTGGAGCAAGAAGACCAGAGGTTGAAGAAGCACTACAGCCGTTGGATGGACATCGTACGGTCACTGGAGCTAGAATCGTTCATATTGACTAAGTTGACAAAGCCCTTTGTCCCCTTCAACTTAGTAGGCCCACAAGTCAGCCTCCCACCAAGGTGAATCCCAGCTAGCAGGGGGAGTATTCATTTTTTTGTGTAATAAAGAGGCACTTCTGGTGGGTCCGAGCTGACACCGGGGGGAATGTTTTTTTTCGCGAAATACGGTGGCCCATCCGTTGGGTCCCAGCAGTCAGGGGGAAAACATTTTTTTGGCGAAATAAGGTGGCCCGTCCGGTGGGTCCATGCTGTGAGGTGGAGGAATAATTATTTTGCACGTAATAAGGAGGCACTTCCTTGCGGCCGCCGTGGACCCAGCTGTCAGCCTCTCCACGTACAGTACTCTTACGATGGAAGTCGGTCGTTGACCACGCCACGCCGAGAGCACCAGGGCGGTGGACGACGGCGACGCCTGGGAAGGGGACAACACGGAGCCGGGGAAGACGCAGTAGTGGGAGCCCGCGCGGAGAGGAGTACGAGGGTTCACTGGTTCTGCTATGGTGTGAGGCTGCCATCGCTGTAGAATAACAGGGGGTGTGGGTGAGTGGAGGGATGGCCTGGCCAGCGGTGGGAGTAGTATGGGGGCGGTGAGGCCTCCGCGGCAGCACATCCAGCCATGGGAGGCAGGAGCAGGCGGCACGACCGGCGCTGCTTTGGGCGGCTGGACCAAGAAGACCAGAGGTTGAAGAAGCACTACGGCCGTTGGATGGACATCGTACGGTCACTGAAGCTAGAATCGTTTATAATGACTAAGTTGACAAAGCCCTTGGTATGATCCAACTTAGTAGGCCCACAGGACAGCCTCGGAAACGGTGCGCCCCAGATGTCAGGGGGAGGAATAATTTTTTAGGCGGCCGAAGCTAAGAATATCCGAGATTGAAGAAGAGGCACGACATCCGTTGGATAAACATCCAACAGCCACTGCTGCTAGAACCGTGTGTTGACTATAATAAGTTGACAAAGCCCACAAGTGTGTGGCAGAGAACTTATAGACCTTTTGCATTTTGTAAGAATGTACAACCCATTTTTGAATTCTAATGGAATTTACAACAACCCATTTACAGTTTGTTAAAAGTACAGCCCATTTTCTAGCTAGGTCAACGATTAATAATTTCAACCAACCTTTGAAGACATAATTCAATAAAATTTCCCACATTTTGATGGGATCCGAAATATTTTTATCCCGAAATTTCAAGTCAGATTAAATATAAATATGTATTACGTAAAAATCCAACGAAACTTTGCGCGCGTAACAATGAAAATTTAAGATTTTCAAAATCCATAAATAATATTTTATAAACTAATTTCGTGTTTGGTGCATTTTTTTATAGTTATTACCCAGTTTTTATAATTACATCCCATTTATTACTTTTAAAGCCCATTTTCTTGTTAAGCCTAATGCATCCCTCCTAGGAAATATTTGCAGCCCAGCGGGGCGGAGAATAACAAGTTGACCTTGCCTGGGTATTCCTAAAAAAGACGTATAGCTGGGCTAGCCATTTTCATCTTGAAAAAAGTAGTATCTGGGCTGGATATCTGGCCTGGGCTAGACAGGCCACAGCCCGCCCAGTTAATACCCTGCTCTCCTCTGAACAACAACAAAATCATCGCCAAGAAAAAGTCTGTAGTGCTCATGCCTCAACAACACAAATACTGCTCGAGCTGCTTGGTCCCAGCTGTCGGCCGCACCTTGTGCAATTCTCTCGTTTATATTGACTACATAGGTTGACAATGGTGTGGTACCATGATGACAGGAAACAAAGAGAAAGCAAAAAAATATATAGTTGTACATAATAAAGAGGCACTTGCGTACGTACGGCTATGGCGAGCCTAGTGGGTCCCTAGTGTCGTCCAGTCAAAATAAAGTCATCTCCTGAATCCTCAAGTTCATTGACAATGTTAACAATGCTCGGTGCCACGGCGAGTGCAACAACTCGAAGGACAACGGAGAGGGCCTCGCGGGCCCTACGGATGGTCTGATACAACGCCCGCTGCTCATTCAGGAAGCCAGGATCATCGGACACCTATGAGCACCTTCGAGAAACTGAGACGGCATGAAACGGTAAGACCGCGCTTGGGAGCTCTGGTTTATTTCAAACTTGTATTAACAAACAAGTGTAATTTACTCGTCATCGGAAGGCCCGAGGTCTGTAAGTAAAACCGGCGGGTTACGCATGTAATTTGAGAGACCAGTGTATATTTTACAAGCAATGTTATATGGACGACATTACCAGACGATACATGCACGACATGCGTATCATGACATCCATGGGCAAGGCTGAAACAACAGCTAACGGCTGGATTAGCAATCGTCCGAGTGTCGTTTAGTGTTTTTATCGTGTGTGAAGTACTTCCGATATTTTACTAGTCTAAATCGACCAACCAAGCGCCTTCGCCCGAGACCATCTGCTTTAATTTACAAGCGTCAGTTTTACAAGCGGTTTTGGTTGGAAAACAACGATCCAATCACGGCATAATATCATGAGTTGGTCGGAAGATCATATGGTTTCTCATCTAACCTACCCGACATGTCGTATAGCCTATGAATGAAACATCATACGATGAACTTCTTACGCACGGAAACAACAGAAGAGGATGATCTTCTTAACAAGCAAATCACTGGCATTAGATCGACATGCAAAACAATACGAAGCATTATTCTCAGGAGGCACGGTGAACAGCTCGTGATGCCGCATGCCACAACATTCCAAGCTCAACTTTGCAGTCAAACAGAAGTACTGGCATTACATAGACAATATTTAGAACAAACTCTTAACACAGGAATATCTCAGCAGAGTAACTATTTACTTCTAAACTGAACACAGGAATAGGAAAAAAGACTCGACGCTGCTCACAGCAAGGGCGTCCCACTCTAAAATATCAAATGCATGTCTTTTGGCTAACATCAATGAGAAAATTTTGACAAGGTTTTCCAATTCCAATATATTAAAATAACATCTTCTTGCTAACATCAATGGCTAAACTTTGACAAGCTTTTCCCATTCAAAATATGTAATGCCTATGATCGTGTCCTGTCGTAGCTTCTTGTACTTGTTTGGGCACTTTTTGCCCAGGGCACTCCACGTGTTGTTAAATTGCCTATGGTCTCTGCAAACTAGTCATGTCACCGGTGTCTAATAATACTCTGTAAAGCTTCCCGGTCATTCCTTCTGTAATGTACCACAACCAGTGACTGCTTCTTCCGGCAAAGTGGAACGACCAACTGGACCCAGTAACGCAGCAGTTTGCCTTGGACACATTGGATCCTTTTGTGCAGTTTAACTAAAATCAAAGTCGGAATAAAACCGAGCTTTAATTTTGATATCCATGTAAGCAACAATAGGTATAAGGGAAGCAATTACTGAGAAATAACGGTTGATGAGTTGTCTTAATGGGAAACAAAGCAGGAGAGTAGCAATTCTCCATCAGTGTGATTCATTCATATTGACTGAGACATTATCTTAACAATGCCTTGTTTCAACATGTATAAAGAATGACAAAGCAGAAAAGTACCATTCCTAAAACAATGCAACTGATTCATTTTTAAAGAGACATTATCTTAACTATACCTTGGTTAAACATGTAGAAAGAACTACAAAGCAGGATAGTACCATTCCTAACAAGTGTTGCAGTTTTGAACTAAGATTCAGTAGTTAATTAATTCTGAGAGTGGCATTGCTTAATTTTACCAGTGGCATTAGATTAACGAAAAGCATAAACAGTTCCAGGGGAGAGGGGGCGCAACAACAATATGTGCTTCCATCTACTTATAAAGGGGGTGATGCAGAGTTTGTTGTAACAAAGCAACAAGCATCATGTCTGGGTTGGTCCCATTTTTGCTCACTACTTAATGGGAAAAGACAGCAATACAATAGCTTCAATTCAACATTTATTTAAAACAGTATCAATACAAGTAGCACAACATCTCAAAGCACACTGCACAATCATGTGGATGAAGGCCTGTACAGACCTTTCATGAGAACACCGGGATAAAATATGAATCTGCTAACACGAATAGGAAATCCAATCTCCTTTTGTGCAGTTGCACTGAAATCAAGCAAAATGTTTCGTGTAGCGAAGCAAAATGTTGCAATAGCAACAAGTTGAATAGATATCATATGGTTGAGACCAAGATTTGAAACAACTCGACAGGAACACTGGAAACAAATCTCGATCTCCTTTTGTGCAGTTCCACCAAAATTAAGCAAAGTCACCGGTGTGACATTCAAGTTGAACTGCACAAAACACTCCTAAAACATAAGTGTTTCGAGTAGCGAAGCAAAATGTCGCAATAGCAACAAGTTGAATCGATACCCCTATTTTAATAGAGGCAAAAAAGGAAACAATTACTTGCCGATAAAGGAGGATGAAACAAAAGGTGACAGAAAGAAGCATCTAACTTATCTTGGATGGAAAACAATGTAGCATTTCTAAAACGGTTGCATTGATTCATATTAACAGAGACACTCTCTTGAAACATACTTCGTTAAAAAACGTAATTTACTTTTAACAGTGGCATTGCTTCAATTTTCCGGCGGCATTCTTAGATTAACAACAGCAAAATAGCTGCATGGGACATGCTAGCACCATGTGCGTCCACACGTATAAATGGGTGATGCAAAGTATGTATACGACTAATATATAGTGGAGTGGTTTTCTTGTTCTCTCCATAACAATCGTTTTAAATTGTGTAAGTACGAAACGAAACTCTTATTTAATGTACAGTGAAGAAAACTAGCACTACTTCCGATGAACTAACGATCCATGCCCACGCGTCCTGGTCGCACTTCCTGTCCTTCACGTGTGGTACACTACCCTACCTTAAGTGAACAACCACACATGCGCCAAATTATCGGAAACGTGTGAGAGTGTGTACAAATAAAGAATTTTAATTTCAATTATCAGAAAGGTTTGAGAGTATTACAGAGTTTGACTTCAGTCAAATCTAATATGCGGAGTAAATAAAAATGGAGGGCTACTACGTCCATCTGGGTTTTTAGTCCACACCATTTTTTAAATCAAAGTTAATAGCTGGACAAATAAAATTACAGGGGAGCTGGAGACAAAGTTGTGAGAAATCTTAGAAATCAATACAAAACTTATGCTCTTAGTACCAACGTCGATTCTTCTTCGAGGAAACATTTGGTTCATAGCCAATTGTGTGATAAAATTGCACCAATGTGAAAGACGACTGCGTCTCCAACGCAACCAAGGTGAACTGACGAAGGATATCATCTTTGTGCGTAACAAGCAAAGGGCACTGATGGAAGATAGCTTGTTTTTCATTGAAAATCGATCAGCTTCACTAGCTGGCGCAACCATGAGGCGCAACCATGAGCATCGATAGGTCATCGTGGTGATGCATCATCCATTTGGCATCAAGTTTGGGTGAGGCACCTATGAAGTTCGACAAATCCTCACTGTGGTTTGTTTCTTCTTAGTAATCAAGCTCGAGGAAGGAAGAACCACGTGGCATAGGACAGTGAAGCGGAACAACAATGGCCATCCAATTTTGTGCAGTTCCACTAAAATTGAGGAAGACATGCCCGGGTATGGAGACACGCATCACTGTTTCCAAAAATATAAAAAAGGGTTAATGAAAAGTACACCAACAAACAGAAGCATCATAATTATATCTTGATGGGAACTAAACCAGGATACCCAAGAAAAAAAGCATTTCTTCATTTAACCAGTGATAGTACTACCACCATATGGACAATGACCGCACAACCGCCATGTACTTTTTGTCGAAACAACATGTATACCTCCACCGAGGCATAAATCAGGATAACTTTTCGAGTGACATTTCCTCTATAATAGTACTAGTAGGTGATGTTGGACCAGCCGATGAACCCTAGCTACTATGCATGGGGAGCTGGGGAGTAGTCGCATGGAAGAAAACCCGCACGTAGCGACCTGGGGAGTTGGAGCAGTACAATAAGTTATACCTCAGGTGGGCGAGATGTCATTTAGGCGAGCGGGCGGGATATGCCCACACGACGGCAGCGAACAAGGGCACGGAGGATCTTCGTCCGCGTGTAGGACCTTGAAGTATGTCTAGAGGGGGGGTGATTAGACTACTTGACCAATTAAAAACTTAACCTTTTCCCAATTTTAGACTTTGGCAGATTTTAGCTATTTTTGCACAAGTCAAGCAATCTTCACACAAATCAAGCAAGCATGCAAAGAGTATATGAGCAGCAGAAATTAAAGCATGCAACTTGCAAGAATGTAAAGGGAAGGGTTTAGGAGGATTCAAATGCAATTGGAGACACGGATCTTTTTGTCATGGTTCCGATAGGTCGTACATCCACGTTGATGGAGACTTCAACCCATGAAGGGTAACGGTTGCGCGAGTCCACGGAGGGCACCACCCACGAAGGGTCCATGAAGAAGCAACCTTGTCTATCCCACCATGGTCGTCGCCCACGAAGGACTTGCCTCACTAGTGGTAGATCTTCACGAAGTAGGCGATCTCCTTGCCCTTACAAACTCCTTGGTTCAACTCCACAATCTTGTCGGAGGCTCCCAAGTGACACCTAGACAATCTAGGAGACACCACTCTCCAAGAAGTAAGAAATGGTGCGTTGATGATGAACTCCTTGCTCTTGTGCTTCAAATGATAGTCTCCCCAATACTCAACTCTCTCTCATAGGATTTGGATCTGGTGGAAAGAAGATTTGAGTGGAAAGCAACTTGGGGAAGGCTAGAGAGCAAGATTCATATGGTAGGAATGGAATATTTTGGCCTCAACACATGAGTAGGTGGTTCTCTCTCAGAAATAGGATGCTGGAAGTGTAGGCTTGTTCTGATGGCTCTCTCCATGAATGAAGAGGAGGTGGAGGGGTATATATAGCCTCCACACAAAATCTAACCGTTACACACAACTTGCCAAACTCGGTGGGACCGAATTGATAAACTCGGTCGGACCGGTTCAGGAAATCTAGTGACCATTAGGATTTTCTGTCAGGACCCCGACTCGATGTCACATCGATCTAGCTGGTAACACCTCATATCACTTTGCGGCCTCACGCACGGTATCCCCACGGGTGTTGTCTTACCTTTTTCCCGGGACCGTTTGCGCCTTTTGGCTCACGTATATGATAGTGTCGCTAGCATCCATATGATAAAGAGCCCGGGCTGACATGACTAGTCGTAAACCCAAAGTGGCACAGACTTACAGGGACAGGCATCCATGACCCAGCTTCGAACGTGTCGGTCATCAGCAAGTGGGTCCGGGCTGTAGCACTGGGCTAGCAGGACTCCGGTAAACCGGGCTGTAGCGGGCTAACAGGACTCCGGTACTCAAAGCGTGACATTTCCCCGAAGGGACGGACACAGGAACGAAGAAGGACACATGCCGGCCAGCCTAAGTGTTCCAGAGCAGTAGCAAGCTACCATGGCTCAGCGGTAACACTAGGAGACATTTCCCGGTAAGAGAGGCTACTAAAGATAAACGACTAGATGGTCAGATCCCACACATACCAAGCATTTCAATCATACACACAATATGCTCGATATGTGCAAATACAACGAAGCATCACAACATGACTCTATGACACAAGTACTTTATTTAAGGCTCAGGGAGCCATACATAACATACACACAAAGGTACGGGTCTCACGACCCAACATACAAGTTATACAATCATACAAGCCAACAGCGGAAGTAACTTGTCTGAGTACAGACAACTAGTAAAATAAAAGAGGCTTGGAAAACCTAGCTATACTATGTGGTCCTTCACAAGCTCAGGGTCACCACCTGGGTCTTTAGCCTACTCGTTGATGTCAACGTCTACATAGAACCCATCAGAAGGGGTTGCAGCGTCTTCTGTAAAAATGTAGATTATAGCAACATGAGTACAAAGGTACTCAGCAAGACTTACATCAGATCCTACATACATGCATAGTATCAAGAAGGGTTGGTGGAGTTATTGCAGCAAGCCAGCTTTGACTCTTGGCTAGACTATCCTACGATACTCCAGTTTGAAATAGTTTTGCGCACACGAGTCCACTACTCACCACTTCAATACACTACCGAGGATCCACCTCCGTCTTCCTACGGAAGAGCCATCCTCGGCACTCACACTTATCTTGAGGCTTTTAACAGTTTCCATTTACTTGTCTATGAACTGTATAGGCAACCAAGTAGTCCTTTACCGCGGACGCGGCTATTCGAATAGATCATGTTAACCCTGCAGGGGTGTACTTCTTCATACATGTTTCCACCACTTAGCGTCTGCACACGACATGTGCTCGGCAGACTTCAAGCGAGAGCCGACGTGGGTGTAGACCACGACCTACCTAAACACTTAAGCCTCTAGTCCAGGTTTATCGCCTATTCAGGTTCCATCCGCAGGGAGTCCGGCCGAGGTTTCCCATACGGCCCCGAACGATGTGAACAGGGTTCCCGAGATACCTAACGGGTATTCGGTACACCGTGCCACGTACCTACCGCATCACAGCCCACCCCTACGGTCAGCGCTGTCCACGGCCTCCAGTAGGCTACAAACACCAGAAACTACTTGCAACTCCTGGATAGAGAGCTAGGGTGAATAAGAAGTCGAGCGGGGTCATATTTCAGGGCCCAATGCATGGTAGTAGCTGTATCTTAAATCACACATACAGATCTCAGTGCTTAAGGTCGGCGTCAATGAAACAACCCACCATGTACTCCTACATGGCCTCTCATCGATACCTTTACCAAATCGTGTTCACCACACCACTCTTATTACCGACATAATCATTTCACTCTAGCCCATCACCCAGATGAACCAGACCTGACACAACTCTAAGCATAGCAGGCATAGCAAGGTAGGAACAACACATACATATGGCTCAATCAACTCCTACACATGCTAGTGGGTTTCATCTAGTTACTGTGGCAATGACAGGTCATGCAGAGGAAATGGGTTCAACTACCGTAGCACACAGCAGTTTGAATCGCGTTGTCTTAATGCAGTAAAAGAGAGCAGGAGCGAGAACATGGATTGTATCGATATGATCAAATGGTTGGTTGCTTGCCTGATGATTCGTTGCACGGATACGACTCTTTGTTAGGGTAATCACGATACTCCTCGGGGACAGATCCTGGCGCAAAGGATAACGATACACAGGCATCACCAAACAATGTGCAACAATATGATGCATGCATGAAACATGGCAATATGAGTGTGTTGGGCTAATGCAACTAAAGCCAGATGTGTTTGAGCAAATTTGAATCAAAGATTCAAATTCCAAATTCAAATATGGCCTTTTAAAGTGCCTTTTCTTATTCTGATTAAAACATCAATTTAACTTGTTTGATCATGCATGAAAATAGTACAGATGGATAGATTGGATTTTTCTGATCATTTTTCATATATAATTTGTCCAATTTGGAGTTACAGAATAAAAGTTATGAATTTTTGAAGTTTAAATAATATTCTGGAATTTCCTGATTTAATTTAAATCCAGAAATATCATTTACTGCGTCAGCCTGACATCACAGTGACATCAGCAGGTCAACAGAGCTGGCTCGGGTCAAACCTGACGTGTGGGGTCCACACGTCAGTGTCACAGGGGCTAATCCCGCGTTGACCCCGGGCTGGTTAGCTTTGACTAAGCCCTGGGGCCCACTTGTCAGCGTCAGTAGGTGGTGGATTAGTGGTTAATCAGCTAGGCCACGTCGGCTCGCCGGAGTTCTGGCCGGCGGCGACCCACAGTGCGGCGGCGATAGTGGTTTTGGTCGTTTTGGCCACCAAATGGACCGCGGAGATCACCGGAGTGATACTGAGGACGACCCGCGGCTCTTGGCGGAGTCCGTTGGGGTCGGGGTGGCCGGAGTCGACGGCGGTGAGCTCGGTTGTGGCCGCCGGGGTTCGGTCGTGCACGGGAATGGGGCTGGAGCTCGAAGTCGAGCAAAAAGAGGTGCTGGGGATGCTCTACGGGTTCTTGCGAACGTGTTGGACTCGCCGGGGTGACCAAATGGTCACCGGAGCTGCGTCGACGGCGAGCTCGGCGACGGCGGAGGTTCGGCCGTGGTGGGGATGCAGCTACGGTGAGGGAACGAGGGGGAGAAGAGGGGGAAACGGTGGCGTAGCTCACCGCGGTTGCAGTGGGCGTCGAAGCGGGCTCGGGGACGCGCTGGAGACGGCGAATTCGTCGGCGACGGTGGTCGGAGTCCGAAGAGGGGAACGGCGACGTGGAGGCGATGCAGGGCTTCCGGGGACTCGTGGAGCGGTGGGGAGGAAGAGGGAGTTGTGGCGGAGCTTCTGAGCTACTCGGGGGAGCGAGGGGTGGCCGAAGACGGTGGCTACGGCGAACGGCGGCGACGGTGAGCTTCGGCCGAGAGCGAGAGAGAGCGAGGGAGAAACGGGGGAGAGTGAGCGAGAGCAGGGGGGATCGGGACGGGCTGCGGACGTCGTCCACGCGGCCAGGAGGGCGTCGGCAAGCAGGAGGTGGCCGCGCGGCCGTGCGCGCGCGAGCACGCAGCAGCTTCGGGGCGTGGGGAGGAAGACGACGGGGAGCTACAGTGCTGGGCTGGGTCGTTGCTAGCTGGGCCGGCCAGCTGGCTGGGCCGCACAGGTAATTCTTTTCCCCTTTCTTTTCTGTTTTCTGTTTTATTTAATATATCTGCAACTTTGTTGAATTAAATAAAATACCTAGGCAACTCCAAAAATCACCAAACTACTCCTGGTCCATAGTTGGATTATTTCCAACATGAAACATTTTGGTTTGGAGATATTTGAGCATTTAAATATTTTATATTATTTTAAATGCCCAAATTCAAATATCTATGATTTAATTCAAAGACCCTAGGATGGCCTAGAAAAATGTGCACCACTTTTGTCAGAGGTTCTGAACCAAGGCTAAAATGATGGACATTTTAGAAGGGCATTTCAGGTTCATTGAAAAATTATTTTAGTAACCCTAATTGGTTTCAGAGGGGACTGGGGGTTCTGTCATCCCCATTTCAAGTTTCTGATGAAAAGTAAACATGATGCAACACTCTAATGCATGACTAGCTAGGGTGTGACATTTTCGGTGGGACCAACATGCAACTCGGTAGGACCGATATGGTTAGGGTTAGGGCATAACGTAATCTCGATGAGACCGATTACACAAACTCGGTAAGACCGATTTTGGTAATTAGCTAACCAGAAAATTGGTCAGGTAAACTCGGTGGGACCGATTCGCTCTTTTTAGTGAGACCGAAACGTTACGAAAGGGAAACAGAGAGTTTACATTGCAATCTCGGTGGGACCGATCGCTCACTTCGGTTAGATCGAAACGTTACGGAGGGAAACAGAGAGATTACAATCCCATCTTGGTGAGACCGAGATCCCTATCGGTGAGACCGATTTGCCTAGGGTTTGTGGCAGTGGCTATGACAATTGAACTCGGTGGCGCCGGATAGAAAGAATCGGTGGGACCGACTTTGACTTTAGGTTTAGGTCATATGTGGATGTCAGAAAGTAATTGAGGGTTTTTGGAGCATATCACTAAGCACTTGAAGCAAGAGGCTCATTAAGCAACACCTAATCCCTCCTTGATAGTATTGGCTTTTCCTATAGACTCAATGTGATCTTGGATCACTAAAATGTAAAAAGTAGAGTCTTGAACTTTTGAGCTTGAGCCAATCCTATGTCCTTAATATTTTGAGGGATCCACTTTCATCATCCATGCCATGCCATTCATTGAGCTTTCCTGAAATAATAGTCTTGGAATATCATTAGCTCAAAGAGCTATATGTTGTTATGAATTACCAAAACCACCTAGGGATAGTTGCACTTTAAATCTCCCCTTTTTGGTAATTGATGACAACATATAGATCAAAGCTTCAACAAATGATAATAAGATTGAAAAACATCGTCGCCTTGAGAAGTATGTGATAAGCAAGAGATCCCCCTAAATTTGTGCATAGTTTAAGATTTGCTTTGGACTGCAAATGCACACGGAATTAGGCTCATGGATTACTCTTCCATGTCACATACATCTTGGTGGAGCGCTCAAAATAATAAAGATTGAATACATGCAATCATCACCAAGCAAAGTGAATGATCATATAAGGATAAGTAAGATAATATCATCAAACAGGCATAAGTGTAGCTTATGATCAAACACATGATCATCAATGTCTCACAGATAATAGCATAGAGTATCTCAAGAAAGCAAATAAGGTTCAACCACAAAAGCAAGAGAGAACAAAAGCAACACTCTCTCTCGAAGCCTATGATCTATACATTTTTCTCCCCCTTTGGCAACAAGTTACCAAAAAGTTCATAGAAAATGCATAGTACTAGATCGACTCTCAGGCTTGGTCTTCAGGTGGTGGTGTAGATAGAACGCCAAGGACGAAAGCATCAGTTGATGTAGATGGAGCTGGAGGTGTGGGTGCTGAAGCTGGTTGCACTGGACCTGTCGGAGCTGTAGCTGGTGCAGATGAAGTGGCTCTGGGGTCTGTCACTGGCACTGCAGCTGATCTCTGAGCTCGAGGTACTCTGGCAAATGCATCAGTTGTTGTCCTACCCTTCCTCTCCTGCATGTCTTCCTGTAGCTGCTACACAACTGACTGAATCTCAGTTACTTTGACATCTAGATCGTAGAATTTTTGTTCCATGATTCTTTCCAGGCTCTCCTGGTTTTGAGTTAGGGTGGCTAACCCCTTCTCAATCCTTAGTGTTGATGCTATCAAGTAACCAAGCTGCTCCTGCTTGTTCTTCAAAAAGTACTCACATGCCTCCTCTTGAGTTGGCATCTTGGCAGCCTTCTCTCTCTTTGCTTTCTCCTTCTTCTCTTGAGCTTGTACTAATGATGGTTCATTCTCATTCATCACAACTTGATTATCCTCAAAGTCTGGATAGAGAGCAAAGTGTTCCTTATCCAATAGATATTTTCCTGTACCCATCTTTGAGTTAATCAACTCCTGAATTTGTGGGGCATATCCATAACTCCTCTTTTGATCTGCTGCAGTCCTCTTGATAGTCTCAACCATGAGGCTCATGACCTTGAATTTCTGTGGCACATCAAATATATCTAGCAAGTTTATTGCATGCCCTCTGATCATGTTGTGGTCACCTGACTTGGGCAAAAGAGTGTGCCTTAGGATCCAGTTGATCGTTGGCAGCCCTGACAGAAGAAAATGGACTGACCCAAACTTGAAAGTCTCAAGAGCTTTGTCTGGGATCTCCTTGTACATATGTGACATAGAATTGTGTCCCATCTTCTTCTTGGCATAAACGTCCAAGTTATCTTCACTCTGCTTTGGGGCATTGATTAGATTTGCCCACTCCTCAATGGTTGACTGGTATCTCGTACCTTCAGACATCCAAACTATCCTGCCATCTGGATAAAAATGTGTTGTGGAGTAGAGATGCATAATGAGCTCATCATTCCAGTTGGTGAGCTTCTGCCCAACAAAATCTGCAACTCCACATGCATTGAAGCTTTCATACACTCCAGGATAGTGTTCTTCATTCTCCTTTATGTAGGTCCAGTCGACCCACCGCATGTCACATACTATAGGCTTCTTGTCCAACAAGATTGTCTCATAGAAGTCCTGTTGTTCCTTTGTATGGAACCTGTAATCAACAGCAGTCCTTCTCCTGGTGGCATATGGATCTGTCATTCTCCATAGCCTCAACCCTGAGTCTCTCCTGATATTCATGTCCTCATCCATAGGATGAGCATCATTGTGGTCTGGAATCTTGGGTTTGAGCTTCCTCAGGACTTGTCCTTCATCATCTTCCTCAGCAGCAACTTTAGGCACTGGGGCCTTGTTCTTCTGCTAGTATACTCCTGGTATTCCTCTTTGGTGCACTCTTAGCCTTGGAGGCAGCTGTGGGTGCTTCCTTGGGCTTTGATGTTGCAGCCCCTGACCTTATAGCATCACCCATCAGCTTTTGTGCCTTGGGTGCTGGTGCAGCAACCTCTTCTTCCTCCTCCTCAGAGTCTCTCCTCATAGAGGGATTGCCAAGAACTTTGGCAGTAGTGGTTCTGACTCTCTTTTTCTTCTTATCTTGACCAGCAGCTTCATCTTCTGACTCAATAGAAAACTTCATGGTTTCTCTAGTGGGAACCTTCTTGGGTTTGGAAGTGGTAATCCTTCTTGCAGGTGCCTCTTTGGGATCAGGCTTTTCAGGTACTTGTGTTGATCCTCTGACCTTCAGCATAGGTGTCATTTTGGCAGGAACCTTCCTATTAAGTCCAGGCTTTGTGGTATTTGCTGAGTGAGGGGGTCCCGGACTAGGGGGTGTCCGGATAGCCGAACTATCATCATCGGCCGGACTCCAAGACTATGAAGATACAAGATTGAAGACTTCGTCCCGTGTCCGGATGGGACTTTCCTTGGCGTGGAAGGCAAGCTTGGCGATACGGATATGTAGATCTCCTACCATTGTAACCAACTCTGTGTAACCCTAGCCCTCTCCGATGTCTATATAAACCGGATGGCTTTAGTCCGTAGGACGAACAACAATCATACCATAGGCTAGCTTCTAGGGTTTAGCCTCCTTGATCTCGTGCTAGATCTACTCTTGTAACACACATCATCAATATTAATCAAGCAGGACGTAGGGTTTTACCTCCATCAAGAGGGCCCGAACCTGGGTAAAACATCGTGTCCCTTGTCTCCTGTTACCATCCGCCTAGACGCACAGTTCGGGACCCCCTACCCGAGATCCGCCGGTTTTGACACCGACATTGGTGCTTTCATTGAGAGTTCCTCTGTGTCGTCACCGATAGGCTCGATGGCTTCTTCGATCATCAACAACGATGCAGTCCAGGGTGAGACCTTCCTCCCTGGATAGATCTTCGTATTTGGCGGCTTTGCACTGCGGGCCAACTCGCTTGGTCATCTGGAGCAGATCGAAAGCTACGCCCCTGGCCGTCAGGTCAGATTTGGAAGTTTGAACTCCACGGCGGACATCCGCGGGGACTTGATCTTCGATGGATTCGAGCCACAGCCAAGCGCACCGCACTGTCACGACGGGCATGATTTAGCTCTGCAGACGGACAGTACCCTGGAGGCCGCACTCGAGCCCACTCCGACCTTCAATTCAGAGCCGGCTGCGCAAATCGACGACGGATGGCTAGACACTGCCTCGGGGGCTGCAACCTCTACGGCGATAGAGCCGAACTGACCTTGTCCCTCATGAAGCTCGTGACTCCGAGGTGCCGGACTCCTCGCCGGACTCCGAACCTCCCGCGCCCCCTCCGATCGAATAAGATTGGGCACCGATCATGGAGTTCACTGCGGCGGACATCTTTCAACACTCACCTTTCGGCGACATCTTGAGTTCGCTAAAGTATCTCTCGTTATCAGGAGAGCCCTGGCCGGACTACGGTCAGGACGGTTGGGATGTGGACGACAAAGAAATGCCCACCCACCACCCACTTAGTAGCCACTGTCGATGATCTAACCGACATGCTCGACTACGACTCCGAAGACATCGACGGTATGGACGACGATGCCGGAGACGACCAAGAACCAGCGCCTACCGGGCACTGGACAACCACCTCATCATATGACATATACATGGTGGATATCCCAAAGGATGGGAATGGTGAAGGAACAGTGGAGGATGACCCCTCCAAGAAACAGCCCAAGCGCCAGCGTCAGCGGCGCCGCTCTAAATCCCGCCACCCAGACAGTGCCGAAGACAACCCCCTCCAGCAAAATTCAGCACAGGAGGACGGAGACGCCAGCCCTCATAAGAGAGCGGCAGAAGAAGAGGTAGAGGATTATATGCCTCCCTCCGGAGACGAGGCAAGCCTCGACGATGACAAATTCGTCGTGCCTGAGGATCCTGTCGAACAAGAGCGTTTTAAACGCAGGCTTATGGCCATGGCAAACAGCCTCAAGAAAAAGCAGCAACAACTTAGAGCTGATCAAGATCTGTTAGCCGACAGATGGACTGAAGTCCTCGCGGCCGAAGAGCATGAGCTCGAACGCCCCTCCAAAAGCTACCCTAAGCGCAAGCTGCTCCCCCGATTAGAGGAGGAGGCGTATGAACCTGCATCACCAGCAGACAATACAGCTGACCGACCACCCCGTGGTCGCGACAAAGAGGCCTCTAGGCCCTTCACTAAAACCGTACCCCGGCATCGCTCAAGAAGCACAAGGCCACAGGGGAACGCTCCGACTTGCGAGATATATTGGAGGATAAGGCAAGACAATCAAGATTGATCTATGGATCGCGTGGGTGCCCCATGATATGTGACGACAACCGTCGCGCCGGACACAGGAAGTCCGGCCGGGACGAACAAAATAGACAAAGCTCTTTTGAGCTCCGTCGTGATATCGCCCAGTATAGAGGCGCCGCACACCCCCTATGCTTCACAGATGAAGTAATGGATCATCAAATCCCTGAAGGGTTTAAACCTGTAAATATTGAATCTTACGATGGCACAACAGACCCCGCGGTTTGGATCGAAGACTATCTCCTCCACATCCACATGGCCCGCGGAGACGATCTTCACGCCATCAAATATCTCCCACTCAAGCTTAAAGGACCAGCCCGGCATTGGCTTAACAGCTTGCCAGCAGAGTCAATCGGGAGTTGGGAGGACCTGGAAGCCGCATTCCTCGATAACTTCCAAGGCACGTATGTGCGACCACCAGACGCTGATGACCTAAGCCACATAATTCAGCAGCCAGACGAATTGGCAAGACAATTCTGGACACGGTTCTTAACCAAGAAAAACCAAATCGTCAACTGTCCGGATGTGGAGGCCCTCGCGGCCTTGAAGCATAACATCCGCGACGAGTGGCTTGCCCGGCACCTGGGACAGGAAAAGCCAAAATCCATGGCATCCCTCACATCACTCATGACCCGCTTCTGTGCGAGTGAGGACAGCTGGCTAGCATGCAGCAACAACCTCAGCAAAAATTCTGGCAGTCCGGATACCAAGGACCGTAATGGCAGGTCGCGTCACAACAAAAACAAACACTGCATTAACGACGATAATAGTGAAGATACGGCAGTCAATGCCGGATTCAGAGGCTCTAAACTCAGTCAGCGGAAAAACCCATTCAAAAGAACTACTCCGGGTCCGTCCAATTTGGACCGAATACTCGACCGCTCGTGCCAGATACACGGCACCCCCGAAAAACCAGCCAACCACACCAACATGGACTGTTGGGTATTCAAGCAGGCAGGCAAGTTAATTGCCGAAAACAATGACAAGGGGCTGCATAGCGATGACGAGGAAGAGACCCGACTGCCGAACAATAGAGGACAAAAGGGTTTCCCCCCACAGGTGCGGACGGTGAACCTGATATACGCAACACACATACCCAAAAGGGAATGGAAGCGTGCACTCAGGGATGTATACACGATGGAGCCAGTTGCCCCGAAGTTCAATCCATGGTCCTCCTGCCCGATCACTTTTGACCGAAGGGACCACCCCACCAGCATCCTCCACGGCAGATTCGCCGCACTGGTTTTAGACCCAATCGTCGATGGATTTCACCTCACCAGAGTCTTGATGGACGGCGGCAGCAGCCTGAATCTGCTTTATCAGGATACAGTGCACAAAATGGGCATATACCCCTCAAGGATTAAACCTACCAGGACAACCTTTAAAGGCGTCATACCAGGTGTAGAAGCCAATTGCATAGGCTCAGTTACACTAGAAGTGGTCTTCGGATCCCCGGATAACTTCCGAAGCGAGGAGTCAATCTTCGACATAGTTCCGTTCCGCAACGGCTATCATGCTCTGCTCGGACGTACCGCGTTTGCAAAGTTCAACGCAGTGCCGCACTACGCATACCTCAAGCGCAAGATGCCAGGCCCTCGAGGAGTCATCACGGTTAACGGAAACACTGAACGCTCTCTCTGAACAGAGGAACATACAGCGGCTCTCGCGGCAGAAGTATAGTGCAGCCTCTTAAGGCAATTCTCGAGTCCGGCCGTTAAGCGACCGGACACGGCCAAGAGCGCCCGGAGTAACCTACAACAAGACCACCTGGCACGTTCCGAGCACGCGTAGCAGTGCGGCCCCAACCCCAGCCCCTGCCAAATTTCAAGACAGGTCCTTCGCGTACACCACTATGCTTTGGAGATACCATGGGCATGGGGAGAGGGGCATGACCACGATAGGCCCAGAATGTGGCTCAACCACACTAGGGGCTCTCAAGTGTGTCGTTCTTTTTTTCTTTCTTTTTCTCTTTTTCCTTTTTATTTTTACCCACAGGACTCCGTTCGTCAGAGGCCCTGTCTGGCAGCAGACCTGCTGAACTCATGATGCAACAGCCAGGGGAGGAGAAAGGCTACAACGAATATCCAGGTGGTCTCCATTATGAGCATTAAATCTGTTTTATACACCATTCCGCAGCCTACCCCTGGAGGGGGACATGTTTAATAGTCCATCCCTTGCTTATCGCACCATTTGTATCGTTCTGCATTCGCAGCAGTTTTTCTTGAATAAGTAATGCATCACCTTTTTGCTTCCAATTGCATTTCTTTCTTATACATATGTTCATTTATGACATGGTGCATCCGTACATTTTGGTACGGCTCAATACACCAGGGGCTTATGTTTCCCGCATCATGGTGTGATAAGTCCGAACACTTTCACAAGTGCAGCAGCCCGAACTTATAGCATTATATGCATCAGCTCCGAATCATGTCTTGGGTCAATAGTTGGGTGTCAGGACCCCGACTCAATGCCACATCGATCTAGCATGTAACACCTCATATCACTTTGCGGCCTCACGCACGGTATTCCCACGGGTGTCGCCTTACCTTTGCCCGGGACCGTTTGCGTCTTTTGGCACACGTATATGATAGTGTCGCTAGCATCCATATGATAAGGAGCCCGGGCTGACATGGCTAGTCGTAAACCCAAAGTGGCACTAACTTACAGGGACAGGCATACATGACCCAGCAACGAACGTGTCGGTCATCAGTGAGTGAATCCAGGCTGTAGCACTGGGCTAGCAGGACTCCGATGAACCGGGCTGTAGCGGGCTAACAGGACTCCGGTATTCATCGCGTGACATTTCCCCGAGGGGACAGACACAGGAACGAAGAAGGACACATGCCGGCCAGCCTAAGTGTTCCGGAGCAGTAGCAAGCTACCTTGGCTCGGTGGAAACACTAGGAGACATTTCTCGGTAACAGGGGCTACTAAGGATAAACAACTAGATAGTCAGATCCCACACATACCAAGCATTTCAATAACATACACACAATATTCTCGATATGTGCAAACACAACATGGCATCACAACATGACTCTACGACTCAAGTATTTAATCAATAGGCTCCGAGGAGCGAGATATTACAAACAGGGGTCTCACGACCCAACATTCAGAGCATACAAATCAAAGCACAAGCGGAAGCTATCATGTCTGAGTACAGACATCTATAAATGAAAAAGGCTTGAAAGCCTGACTATCTACCAGATCCTGCCGAGGGCACAAGATCGTAGCTGAGGTAACAAGCTAAATGTCGAAGCCCACGTGGAACTACTAGCGAGACTAAAGTCTCTCTGCAAAACATAAAATAGGCAAACGTGAGTACAAATGTACCCAGCAAGACTTACATCAGAACTAACTACATATGCATTATTATCAACAAAGGGGATGGTGGGGTTTAACTGCAGCAAGCCAGCTTTGACTCGGTGGCTATCCTGAACTACGACTGCAAGTAACTCTTTTGAGGTGGCGCACACGAGTCCACATATTCACCAACCAATACACCACTATGGAACCGCTCCCGTCTCCCTACGAGAACGCCATCCATAGCACTCACGCTTATCTTGCGTATTTTAGAGTATCCACTTTCACTTGTCTATGAACTGATATAAGAAACCCAGAAGTCCTTTTCGCGGACACGGCTAATCGAATAGATGATGTTAACCCTGCAGGGGTGTACTTCTTCACACACGCTCTCACCACTTACCGCCGTTTACACGACATGTACTCGGCAATCTTCCAGCGGAAGCCCAACGTGGGTGTCGGCCACGGCCTACCTAAACACTCGAGTCTCTAGTCCAGGTTTATCGCCTATTCGGGTTCCATCCATGAGGAGATCCGGCCGGAGTTTCGCTCACAGCCCCAAACGATGTGAACAGGGTTCCGTGACACCAAACGGGCGCCCAGTAAAGCCGGCCACATGCCTACCGCATCACAGCCCACCCCTCCGGTTAGCGCTGCCCACGGCCTCCAGCATACTACAAACACCAGAAACTACTTGCAACTCCTGGACAGAGGACAAGGGTGATTAAGAAGCCGAGAGGGTCCATTGGTTTCGGGCCCAATGCGTGGTAGTAGCTGAATCATGGATCACAAACACAGAACTCAGTTCCTGAGGACGGCTGCAATGAGACAACCCACCATGTACTCCTACATGGCCTCTCACCGCTACCTTTACCAAATCGTGTTCACACACTTAGCTCTCAACAGTAGGACATGCTCACACACCTTTGATTCATTCCCGATGAATCAGACCTGACACAACTCTAAGCAGTAGCAGGCATGACAAGCAAGCAACTCCTACTCATGCTAGTGGGTTTCATCTATTTACTGTGGAATGACAGGTCATGCAAAGGATAAAGGGGTTCAGCTACCGCAGCAAGTAATAGTTGAATCGTTGTTGTCCTAATGCAGTAAAAGAGAGCAGGGCAAGAGAGTAGGATTGTATCGAAATGAACAAGGGGGTTTTGCTTGCCTGGCACTTCTGAAGATAATATAGTTCTTCATCGGTGTCATCGATCTCGTCGTCGGAGTCACGTCTATCGGGAGGGGACAAACACCGACAAACAAGGAAGAACACAATTAATGCAATGCACATTCACATGAATGACATGTCATGTTAAGGTACTGAATTCACCTAATGCAATATCTAGCCAAGTTAATTGAAGTGGAACTCGAACAAGAACAAATTCCAACTCCAAATGTTATTTCATAATTTGCCCTAATCATCATTTTTCATATTCAGTGAGGTTAACTTGTTCAAACATGCATGATCATGGCATAAACAGATTCTTCATATTTTTCTGATCATTTTTCATATATAACTTATTTCCATTGGAGTTACAGTTGAATTTCAATGATTTATTGAAGTTTAGGGCATTTTCTGAAATTTCCTGAATAATAATAAATCCAAAAAATGATTTATGGCGTCAGCACCACGTCACTGTGACGTCAGCAGAGTCAACTGGGCGCCCCAGGTCAAACCTGGCCAGTGGGGTCCATTGGTCAGTGACACAACTAACTAACCGAATTAGTTAGTGTTGGGTTAAGTACTAATCTAGGTTAATTAGCACTAACTAATCCTAACTAATAACTAACAGGGGCGGGTCCACACGTCAGTGACTTAGTGGGTTAGCTAAAAGTTAATTAACACTAAGCTAAAATTAGCAGGGCTCTGGTCCCACCTGTCATTGACCCAGGGGAGGTCAAACCCCTGGTCAAACGAGTCAATCCCGCCGGCGTTGAGTCGCCGGCGAGGCCGAGGCGGCGGAGGCCTTCGGGTTTCTTGCTCCAGCGACCAAACGGACGGAGGAGGGGCTCTACGGATAGCTGGAAGAGCGCCACGTCTTCCTGTGTGAGCGGAAGAGGCTGAGACGGCCCGAGCTCGCCGGAACGGAGCTCGTGGCGGTGGCCGGAGTTCGGGTGTGGACGGGGTCGATGCTACGGGGCACTAGGGAGTAAACTGGCAGGTGCTACATGCTCCTGGGGGTTCACCGAGCACGGTGACGCGCTTAGGTGCGGGCTGCGGTGGCCCTGGCCACGGCGGCAAGGAACCACAGCGGCGGTGAGCTCTCCGCTCCGGTGGATATTGGCGTTAGCGGGAGAAAAAGTGCTAGGGGAGGGAGGGGATCGACGCAGCAGCTCACAGCGGATCGAACGAAGGGGTTGGTGAGCTCGGGGGCGTCCTCGTTGCTGCGAATCGAGCGGCGGCGATCTCCGGCCATGGCGATGAAGACGGTGGTGATGGCGGCATTGCAGCGCGTCCGTGGCGTCGTGGCTTGTCGAGGAGGTCGGGGACGTCGAGACGGAGCTCACAGGCACAGCGAGGGGTCGAGGGGGAGACGGTGGCCGCGGCGTTACGGTGGCGCGGCTGCGGCTGCGCTCAGGCTCGAGAGGGAGAGGGAACAGAAGAGGGGGAAGAGTTCGGGAGAGAGTGAGAGAGCGGTCGGGGCTGCGTGGCGTCGTCCAGGGCGTTCCAGGGCGACGAGGAGGGCCCCAGGCAGGCAGAGAGGGATGTGGTGTGGCGCGGCGGAGCGCGCGCGCGTCGGGCTCGCTCCCATCCCCCTGTCGAGGACGAAGACGATAGAGGAGGGGCCAGTGGGCTGGGCCGGCGCTGGCTGCTGCTGGGCTGCACAGGGAGGAGGCCCAGGTCGACTCCTCTCTCTCTCTTTTATTTGTTTTAGTTTTCTAATTTTCTGTAAACTGTTGGGCTTTATTAAAAATACCTATGCACTTTCAAAAATCATGAGACTGCTTGTGGCCATTATTTGGATTATTTCCAATAACTAGAATTTCAGTTCATGAATATTTGTACATTTAATATAATATATAAAATTTAAATGCCCAAATGCAAATAAGGTATGATTTAAATCCAGAGCCCAATATATCAAGAAAATGTGCAGCACCTCTGGTTATGGTTTATAGCATTTCCCCAGAAATGATGAACATTTTCTAAAGCCAGTTGGATTCACTGAAAAATATTTTTAGTTGAACCTATTTGAATTGCTTTAATGCTAGGGTTTAGGCAATCCCCATTTCAAGTTTCATAAAATTTAAACATGATGCATGGATGCTAAAGCAAAAACAAACAAGGGCTGATCTGGGGCTGTGACAGCTCACCCCCACTAAACAAGAATCTCGCCCCGAGATTCAAGACGTGAGGTAAGAGGAAAAGGGGAGTCACAAAACTATCACAATCTTCATGATCCAATTGCCCTTCTCGGAGATGGTGATCCATTCCATCATCTTGGTCTTGACGTCTTTTCTTTCGAGATCTTCACTCGACACGACAACAGAAAGAAGGGGAAAACCCTACAGAATTTACTCGTCTTTGAAGATCGAGCAACTCAAGATCAGTTCATGGAGAGACGTAAGAACAACTCTTGAGTTGAGACACCAAACACACATTAGGAATGATGGTAAAGAAATGGATGACAAAGGTTCAAATTGGTAGGCAACCATTCCACGCTTAAGTAAAATGGTGCATGGTTTCAAAGTAACAAGGAGATGATTGCCATGACTCCATAACAGGACACCTTAGGAAAGGTGACGCAAAGAGCTATTCCCCTAAGTGGCAAAAGAATTACTTTTGATTCAGAGATCATTGAAACTCTTCATACCAGCCTAAGGCAATTCACAAAGATCGTTTGGCGGAGTGCAAAGGAATGGTACACCCGGACTAGAATGGATGATGTGGATTACCTTGTTGAAGACAACGCAATGGATGATTTTTGCTTATCACCGGAAATGGAAGGGACCCATGGTAGAATGGCACATTGGCGGTGCAGGCTGGGAACAAAATGCAAATGCTGGGAATGGTTCTGGTAACTGGGGAAGAACCCAACAATAGAGAGTGAATTCACTGTTTGAAAAGGTCATAGCATTGCCGAGGAAACTGAGAGGAATCCCAGTTAGCGCCGATGATAACACGTAGCGCTTGTGTGTGCTCTCAAGAACTTGAGCATTTCCACAATCATCAAGGTTTTACCAACATCCGTGTCAAGGATCCTGGCAACACAACATACTACCATGATGGCTAATGATGGATGATGCAGATGCAAAGGAAGATAACACCTTCTCAGATTTCACCTTAGCGAGGCCAAGGAAACAAAATCTGGATGATCGACCGAGAGACATTTAGCACTCCGCTTCTAATATTCTCCTTGATGTGCTAGCGTAATCCATTCATTGAAATGGTTTGGTATCTAGAACATCAAGTAAAAGGTCGGACTTCGGGATCTCAAAAATCCATAAGGAACAACTAGGGAGTAAATCCTACGAAGTCCTTATGGGGAGGTGGCCAACTTCCTCAAACAAGATATTACAATAACAGGTATTCCGGCTGGGTGTGTTGGCCACGACATCCACTTTACCGGTTATAGAGGGACCAATATTATAGTTCTTGGGAAATGTTCCAAACCATCATATCTGCCTGAGATTCAGATCTGGTTGGTGTCAGGATAATCCAGACTCATCGAGTCTAGGAAGAAGAATGAAAGTTTGCAACACAAATCGACGAGATGACGTTGCGAGATTCTCTCGGAATGTACTACGATAGTAAGCTCCAAAACATGAGCTGGTTCTGCTACAAACATGTGAACACGTTGTCCCAGACAAGCATGGCCACGTAGTAGTCTTATAATTAAACACTACCGAGTTCAGGTGGGGAACCATCATCGAGGATATCGAAGTCCTTGCATAAGGTATACTCTTAAGAAGGAACTTCTTCTCCTTGAACAAATCAATCGGTGGCTTGGTGTGCTCGGGACACATATAGAATGGAGGTTGCAAGTCTCCGAACCACAGAATACTTCGCACGTATGCATGACTGATTTGGGATGATTCCAAAGGAAACAACATTGACTTTCTCGAATCCACGGCGACAACTTGCATCAAATGCACATGAACTGGAGGAAGTCACTTCTTACATCCGAACATATGCTTCATGAACTAGCATGAAGAAATGCTTTCAAAAGTTTCCAACACTAGCTTAATGTTCAACAAAATCATGGAGGAGATAAGGATGTTGTCAATGGGCTCAACAACAATTCATCCGGGTTTCCTTTTAAAAGGAATTCCATAGTTAAGTGAACAAGTGATAGCATTGGTCAGACCAAAGGATATAATGGTGTATGCTCAAGGGATCAACCACGAGTAAGACAACATTACGAATATCGTTGGTTCTGTTCTGATTAGATGATAGCCCATACTCCAATCAAAGGTTGGATAAAAATGATAGGTCCATTAACTGATCATGAGGTTCAGTCGATGAAAATATCAACTTTCTTCAACACACATACAAGACATCCCTTATAATGAACTATATCGGACAAGCTTCCATCTTCCAACTCTCCAAATTGATGCATAGCTTAACCAACTAGCTCAGGGGTATCCAACACGGATTCTTGGAGAAAGGGTGGTTTACAGGATAAACCAACTTGATCACGAGTTCAACATGACAGTCAGGTGACAACCTGGTGATACTTTCGAGAAGATATTCGAAAAATCACGAACCACCGGTATGTTACTAAGCTCGAGAACAATCTTGCTTTTCAGGGCAAGACGATAAGATCAAACAAGCAAGGATTGACACTGACCTAACTCATTGATTGAAAAAGTGCACCAGGAATAAGGACTAGGTAGCACGATCAACCTTAGGATGATGATTCAATAACCAACATGCTAAGGATGAAATTATTGTCCTTTAACTACCAGGCAATAAGGTTGCTACGAGTATTGATTTCACACACCACGATTCACTTGTCGGCATTCCGGTTACAATAACACGGGAACCGAGAAATGAATAATGATGGAGAGAAGTATCATTGCACCAAGAATTCATAGGATGGTGTGCAATTCCCATGATAATCTTAATATAAAGATGGTAACAATCTAGGGTGGAACAGAACAAAAACTGGATTAGTATTTTGATCTGCGGAGTACGACTGCTTTGACCCAATCCTGGAAATGGACAAGGTACTGGAGTTTGTTTCTCCTAGACATTCCAGAATAGAATGGCTTGACGGACCACAAGAATAATAGGCATCGATGAACGAATGCATGCATACTCTTGACCATCAATTAATAGACGAGGGTCGGAAGACAACTAAAGCGGGACAACTCATAGGAACATACGGTTTTCTGAGTTGTGGATGCATAGATTAGTATGTTGAACCAAGTTCAATATGTTTCTTTCGGATAAGCCATGCAGAGAGGTAGGACTGGCAGAGTCACGATTTATGAATGGAGAACTCCTCAAGAGTACTCTAATTGTGATCTATTGATCCAATAAACATCTGCCATAAGCGGTTCATAGTATTTGGAAGAAGGAAATACCATGGACCTCGAGGACTATCACAAAGTTACTAATATCCTAAAGGAACTAGCAACACTATCAACATGATGTAAGTAGGGTGAATCTCGGGTTTAAGAACCCAGGAATAGAATACCTACTCCTAAGTAGCATCACAGAATGTTTTCGAGAATAAAGGCCAGAATCATCACACTGGGACACAAATCATGGCTAGCTTACTAGGTGACTCCCTAAAACACCTAGGGTCATAATAGTAGCTCCAACATATATGTCAAGGCAATAAATTACCTCAACACACCGGTTAGTGTGCTTATTCTGACCATAAGGGACATCGGGAACGGAAAGAAAGGATTTGCAAATGCATCAGACTATTTAGAAACCTGGGATGACTCGGACAGCATAACGGCTGTAAATGCTCAAAAAGTTTGGAGACATACTACAAAAATGGTGGCATAGCCCCTCAGAAGCACAATATCAAGGTTTCAAGATCAACAGTTAACATCCAGAAGTAATAGGAACTGAAATGAGGCTCAAGTCCATCAATCTTATAAGTCTACGGATTAGTAACACGTGATCCTGATAGAAAGAAGAGAAAGCCTAGTTCTTAATCCCCGTAGAAGAGAAGATGATGACTCAGATCAGAAGGCCATGAGGTATAAGGAGTAAAAAGAGCCTTACGTTCCATCCCACAATCAATTCCCTTACATAACTAAAGCATTTCTAGACACAACTTCGACCAGTTTGGCTTGGTAATCCTACAGGCAGTCAAGCTTTGATACCAAAGCTATCAGGACCCCGACTCAATGCCACATCGATCTAGCATGTAACACCTCATATCACTTTGCGGCCTCACGCACGGTATTCCCACGGGTGTCGCCTTACCTTTGCCCGGGACCGTTTGCGTCTTTTGGCACACGTATATGATAGTGTCGCTAGCATCCATATGATAAGGATCCCGGGCTGACATGGCTAGTCGTAAACCCAAAGTGGCACTAACTTACAGGGACAGGCATACATGACCCAACAACGAACGTGTCGGTCATCAGCGAGTGAATCCAGGCTGTAGCACTGGGCTAGCAGGACTCCAGTGAACCGGGCTGTAGCGGGCTAACAGGACTCCGGTATTCATCGCGTGACATTTCCCCGAGGGGACAGACACAGGAACGAAGAAGGACACATGCCGGCCAGCCTAAGTGTTCCGGAGCAGTAGAAAGCTACCCTGGCTCGGTGGAAACACTAGGAGACATTTCCCGGTAAGAGGGGCTACTAAGGATAAACAACTAGATAGTCAGATCCCACACATACCAAGCATTTCAATAACATACACACAATATGCTCGATATGTGCAAACACAACATGGCATCACAACATGACTCTACGACTCAAGTATTTAATCAATAGGCTCCGAGGAGCGAGATATTACAAACAGGGGTCTCACGACCCAACATTCAGAGCATACAAATCAAAGCACAAGCGGAAGCTATCATGTCTGAGTACAGACATCTATAAATGAAAAAGGCTTGAAAGCCTGACTATCTACCAGATCCTGCCGAGGGCACAAGATCGTAGCTGAGGTAACAAGCTAAACGTCGAAGCCCACGTGGAACTACTAGCGAGACTGAAGTCTCTCTGCAAAACAGAAAATAGGCAAACGTGAGTACAAATGTACCCAGCAAGACTTACATCAGAACTAACTACATATGCATTATTATCAACAAAGGGGATGGTGGGGTTTAACTGCAGCAAGCCAGCTTTGACTCGGTGGCTATCCTGAACTATGACTGCAAGTAACTCTTTTGAGGTGGCGCACACGAGTCCACATAATCACCAACCAATACACCACTATGGAACCGCTCCCGTCTCCCTACGAGAACGCCATCCATAGCACTCACGCTTTTCTTGCGTATTTTAGAGTATCCACTTTCACTTGTCTATGAACAGATATAAGCAACCCAGAAGTCCTTTTCCGCGGACACGGCTATTCGAATAGATGATGTTAACCCTGCAGGGGTGTACTTCTTCACACACGCTCTCACCACTTACCGCCGTTTACACGACATGTACTCGGCAACCTTCAAGCGGAAGCCCAACGTGGGTGTCGGCCACGGCCTACCTAAACACTCAAGTGTCTAGTCCAGGTTTATCGCCTATTCGGGTTCCATCCATGAGGAGATCCGGCCGGAGTTTCGCTCACAGCCCCAAATGATGTGAACAGGGTTCCATGACACCAAACGGGCGCCCGGTATACCCGGCCACGTGCCTACCGCATCACAGCCCACCCCTCCGGTCAGCGCTGCCCACGGCCTCCAACATACTACAAACACCAAAAACTACTTGCAACTCATGGACAGAGGACAAGGGTGATTAAGAAGCCGAGAGGGTCCATTGGTTTCGGGCCCAATGTGTGGTAGTAGCTGAATCATGGATCACAAACACAGAACTCAGTTCCTGAGGACGGCTGCAATGAGACAACCCACCATGTACTCCTACATGGCCTCTCACCGCTACCTTTACCAAATCGTGTTCACCCACTTAGCTCTCAACAGTAGGACATGCTCACACACCTCTGATTCATTCCCGATGAATCAGACCTGACACAACTCTAAGCAGTAGCAGGCATGACAAGCAAGCATGAATGAGTAGGCACAACAGGGCTCAAACAACTCCTACTCATGCTAGTGGGTTTCATCTATTTATTGTGGAATGACAGGTCATGCAAAGGATAAAGGGGTTCAGCTACCGCAGCAAGTAACAGTGGAATCGTTGTTGTCCTAATGCAGTAAAAGAGAGCAGGGTGAGAGAGTAGGATTGTATCGGAATGAACAAGGGGGTTTTGCTTGCCTGGCACTTCTGAAGATAATATAGTTCTTCATCGGTGTCATCGATCTCGTCGTCGGAGTCACGTCTATCGGGAGGGGACAAACACCGACAAACAAGGAAGAACACAATTAATGCAATGCACATTCACATGAATGACATGTCATGTTAAGGTACTGAATTCACCTAATGCAATATCTAGCCAAGTTAATTGAAGTGGAACTCGAACAAGAACAAATTCCAACTCCAAATGTTATTTCATAATTTGCCCTAATCATCATTTGTCATATTCAGTGAGGTTAACTTGTTCAAACATGCATGATCATGGCATAAACAGATTCTTCATATTTTTTTGATCATTTTTCATATATAACTTATTTCCATTGGAGGTACAGTTGAATTTCAATGATTTATTGAAGTTTAGGGCATTTTCTGAAATTTCCTGAATAATAATAAATCCAGAAAATGATTTATGGCGTCAGCACCACGTCACTGTGACGTCAGCAGAGTCAACTGGGCGCCCCAGGTCAAACCTGGCCAGTGGGGTCCACTGGTCAGTGACACAACTAACTAACCGAATTAGTTAGTGTTAGGTTAAGTACTAATCTAGGTTAATTAGCACTAACTAATCCTAACTAATAACTATCAGGGGCGGGTCCACACGTCAGTGACTTAGTGGGTTAGCTAAAAGTTAATTAACACTATGCTAAAATTAGCAGGGCTCTGGTCCCACCTGTCATTGACCCAGGGGAGGTCAAACCCCTGGTCAAACGAGTCAATCCCGCCGGCGTTGAGTCGCCGGCGAGGCCGAGGCGGCGGAGGCCTTCGGGTTTCTTGCTCCGGCGACCAAACGGACGGAGGAGGGGCTCTACGGATAGCTGGAAGAGCGCCGCGTCTTCCTGTGTGAGCGGAAGAGGCTGAGACAGCCCGAGCTCGCCGGAACGGAGCTCGCGGCGGTGGCCGGAGTTCGGCTGTGGACGGGGTCGATGCTACGGGGCACTAGGGAGTAAACTGGCAGGTGCTACGTGCTCCTGGGGGTTCACCGAGCACGGTGACGCGCTTAGGTGCGGGCTGCGGTGGCCCTGGCCACGGCGGCAAGGAACCACGGCGGCGGTGAGCTCTCCGCTCCGGTGGATATTGGCGTTAGCGGGAGAAAAACTGCCAGGGGAGGGAGGGGATCGATGCAGCAGCTCACAGCGGATCGAATGAAGGGGTTGGTGAGCTTGGGGGCGTCCTCGTTGTTGCGAATCGAGCGGCGGCGATCTCCGGCCATGGCGATGAAGACGGTGGTGATGGCAGCGTTGCAGCGCGTCCGTGGCGTCGTGGCTTGTCGAGGAGGTCGGGGACGTCGAGACAGAGCTCGCAGGCACAGCGAGTGGTCGAGGGGGAGACGGTGGCCGTGGCGTTACAGTGGCGCGGCTGCGGCTGCGCTTGGGCTCGAGAGGGATAGGGAGCAGAAGAGGGGGAAGAGTTCGGGAGAGAGTGAGAGAGCGGTCGGGGCTGCGTGGCGTCGTCCGGGGCGTTCCAGGGCGACGAGGAGGGCGCCAGGCAGGCAGAGAGGGAGGTGGCGTGGCGCGGCGGAGCGCGCGCGCGTCGGGCTCGCTCCCATCCCCCTGTCGAGGACGAAGACGATAGAGGAGGGGCCAGTGGGCTGGGCCGGCGCTGGCTGCTGCTAGGCTGCACAGGGAGGAGGTCCAGGTCGACTCCTCTCTCTCTCTTTTATTTGTTTTAGTTTTCTAATTTTCTCTAAACTGCTGGGCTTTATTAAAAATACCTATGCACTTTCAAAAATCATGAGACTGCTTGTGGCCATTATTTGGATTATTTCCAATAACCAGAATTTCAGTTCATGAATATTTGGACATTTAATATAATATATAAAATTTAAATGCCCAAATGCAAATAAGGTATGATTTAAATCCAGAGCCCAATATATCAAGAAAACGTGCAGCACCTCTAGTTATGGTTTATAGCATTTCCCCAGAAATAATGAACATTTTCTAAAGCCAATTGGATTCACTGAAAAATATTTTTAGTTGAACCTATTTGAATTCCTTTAATGCTAGGGTTTAGGCAATCCCCATTTCAAGTTTCATAAAATTTAAACATGATGCATGGATGCTAAAGCAAAAACAACCAAGGGCTGATCTGGGGCTGTGACATTGGGTTTGCCCGGCTCCCATGTTTTGGTACCTTACGTTCCGTTGTATCGGCTAAGGTAGCACTGGGAGAACCACTGCGATTGCGCCCCAGTTGAGCTGGGCGAGCGCCTCAGTGGAGAAAGCTAAAACTGACCGTCATGATGAGGCGAGAGCCGGTCGCTGTTCGAGAGGTTTTTTGCGACTCCCTAAAGACTTATGCCGCTTAGAGCAGGAGCCAGCTTTATCCGGCCCAGGCGTGGATAGCGCCCCAAATTTGGCCTTCCGAAGACTAGGGGCTTCGCCGAAATTTAAAATATAGAGTTCTATGGCTAAGTGAGAGTGTTCAAGCATTATAAGTCTGGGTGCCTTGTTCGTTGTGTTGAGCGCCTCCCTAGATGGACCCAAAAATGGGAACAAGAGTGCTCATGTTTATCCCGAACACCCCAGCACTCGTGGCATGGGGGCTGAAGCCGACGACTTGCCATCTCTCAGATTTGATAAACAGCCGCACAGGATAACAAAATGCTCATATGAACTAAGTTTTAAATGAACAAGCATTGCTTAGCGCATATGAACTAAGTTTTCAGCGCACAGGATAACAAAATGCGAGTCTACTCAAATATTACATCTTTGGAGCACACACCCGCAATAATGCGGGCACCCTTCAGGACACTCTTATAATACATCTCGGGCGTGCGGTGCTCCTTGCCCTGCGGTGGCGCGTCCGTCACAAGCTTCTGGGCATCCATCTTGCCCCAGTGCACCTTTGCGCGGGCAATGGCCCGACGGGCACCTTCAATACAGGCGGAGTGCTTGACAACTTCTACCCACGGACACGCATCCACCAGCCGCCGCACCAGGCCGAAGTAACTCCCGGGCATGGCCTCCTTAGGCCACAGCCGAACTATGAGGCCCTTCATGGCCTGTTCGGCCACCTTGTGGAGCTCGACCAGCTGCTTCAGCTGGTCGCTAAGGGGCACCGGATGTCCGGCCTCAGCATACTGAGACCAGAAGACCTTCTCCGTTGAGCTCCCCTCCTCGGCCCTGTAGAAAGTGGCAGCATCGGACACGCTGCGGGGCAGATCTGTGAACGCTCCTGGAGAGCTCCGAATTCGGGTAAGTGATATGTAATTCACACTCACATGCTTACTTTGCATGAAAAATGCCTTACACGCCGCTATTTTCTTCACCGCCTCGACTTCCTGGAGGGCCTTATAGGCTTCGGCCTTAGCGGCTTTGGCACTCTCAAGAGCGGTCGCAAGCTCGGACTCTCGAGTCTTCGAGTCACACTCCAAACTCTCATGTTTTTCCATGAGAGCCCGGAGCTCTTACTGTACCTCCGCCACCCGCGCCTCCTGCTTCTCTCACTCGATGCGTTCCGCGGCCGCATTACGTTCGGCCACGGACACCGCCTCCTTTAGGGTCGCCACCTTGTTAGTGGCCCCTGCAATACCCACGTTATCCTTGTCATTTTTCTTGCAACCAAAATCCTTTTCTGTAAGGTACAACTTTAATAAGGTGTTACTCACCTTCCTTGTCCTCGAGCTGCTTCTTGGCACGACGGAGCTCGTTCTCGGACCGCTCGAGGCTTTCCTTCAAAGTATTGACCTCCACAGTCAGTGCGGCAGAGGTCAGCAGCACAGCCTGCAATCCCATATTGACATATTTTTTATGACTCCTGCATAAATCTTTTTCGATCCTCAGTGCGGCTTTTCTTTCCGAACACCGAACCGAGCATCAGGGGCTACTTTCTATGCGGTACTATTTTACATATATCAAAATTCTTACCTCAAAGCCTGTTAGAAGGCTGCTGCAGGCTTCGGTCAGCCCACTCTTGGGGAGCTAAACCTTCTGAATCACTGCACTCATAACAGTGTGGTGTTCCTCTTTGATGGAGGCGCCATTGAGCGCCTCCAGCAAGCTATCCGGTGCCTCCGGTTGGACGGAGGCTGCCGGCGTCACAGTCTTGCCCTTCTTACAAATGGGCCGCCCGCCGGACTCCGGAGCCACCATGGGTTCCGGGGCCGAGTCCGGTGCAAAGTCCGGGAGGTTGTTCTGCGACACCTCCGGGGCCTCCTCCTCCTGGTGGGTCCCTTCCCGGGATCCCACCTTGGCATCGTCCGTGTCACGGGGGTGGAAGTGGTCGGAAGAGAATCCATATCCGACGCACCTAAGAACCCGCTCGATGAAGCGGGAAGATCATCCTTGGGCGGACTGCAGGGTTGTATGCGGCATTAGAAAGACATTGTGTGGCAAAAAAGAAAAACCATGAAGTTATTCGGGCATCCGGATACTTACGATCTCGCCAGGGGCTTGGCCCTTGGAGGCCAGTCCTCGTCGTCGTCACTGGCGTTGGCAGAGCAGTCCGGGGAAAGAGTTTTTCCCTTCTTGGACCCTTCGGCCTCCCTCGTTGGGGAGGCCTTCCTTTTCCTCCCTTCCTCCGTTGGGGAGAGGCTTTCTTCTTCTCCTCCTCACCTTTGTGAGAGGAGTCAGCCTCAGAGTCATCATCCGATAACACCTGAAATCGGGAGCTCTTCCGAGTGCCCGTGGCCTTCTTCTTGGCCTTCTTCTCCGGCACCATGTGGGGTGCCGGAGGCAGCAGCCCCGTCAAGCGGGCGTCCGCTGGGTCCTCTGGCAATGGGGCCGGATAGATAGTCTATTCGGCCTTCTTCAGCCAGTCCTGTCAAAGGAAAGGGAGTTTAGATCCCGCATAGAGTCAAACTATGGAAAACAAGCGTCCCGTAAAAGGACAAACTCACTTACCTCGTCAGCTGGACGCTGCGAGCTGGATCCGCGATCTTCGGTAGCGGATGCGGGAGCCTCGGCGCCCTTGAGGAGCACCTTCCAGACATCTTCGTACGTAGTGTCAAAGAGCCCGCTCAAAGTCTGGTGCTGCGCCGGATCAAACTCCCACATGTTGAAGCCCCGTCGTTGGCACGGGAGAATCTGGCGGATGAGCATGACCTAGACTACGTTGACAAGCTTGAGCTTCTTGTCCACTAGCTTTTGGATGCAGGCTTGGAGTCCGGTCAGCTCCTTCAAATCACCCCATGTCCGGCCGCTCTCTTTCCAGGAGGTGAGCCATGTAGGGATGCCAGATCTAAATTCAGGGGCCGCTGCCCATTCAAGGTCACGCGGCTCGGTGATGTAGAACCACCCCGATTGCCACCCCTTAATGGTTTCCACGAAAGTGCCCTCAAGCCAAGTAACGTGGGACATCCTGCCCACCATGGCGCCTCCGCACTCCGCTTGGCTACCCTTCACAACCTTCGGCTTGACACTGAAGGTCTTGAGCCACAAGCCGAAGTGGGGCTGGATGCAGAGGAAGGCCTCACATATGACGATAAACGCCGAGATGTTGAGGATGAAATTCGGGGCCAGATCATAGAAATCTAGGCCGTAGTAGAACATGAGCCCCCGAACAAAGGGATGGAGTGGGAAGCCCAGTCCGCGGAGGAAATGGGGAAGGAATACTACCCTCTCATGGGGCCTGGGGGTGGGGATGAGCTCTCCCTCGTCGGGGAGCCGGTGCGCGATGTTGCTGGACAAATATCCGGCGCTGCGCAGCTTCTGGATCTGCCCGTCCGTGACAGAGGAGGCCATCCACTTGCCTCCCGCTCCGGACATATTTGGAGAAGGTTGAGGTGAGATGTGCGGACTTGGGCGCTGGAGCTCGAGTTCAAGGAGATGGATAAGCCAAGCAGGAAGAAGGCGCAGGTAAAAGGGTTGGATCTTTATCCCCTTATATGGGCGGACAAAAACATGTGTCCCCACCGGCTTGATAAAACTCGCTTATCTCCCAAGCGCCGCAATCAATGGCGCAGTTGGGTTACCCACGACCGTATTGATGGGAATCCCGGAATAAGGGGAACACGATCTCTGCTTCGACAAGACGTGCCAAGGAAACCGCTTCGCTAAACGCGCTGAGGTGGTACAATAAAAATGATTCAAGTAAAGGCTTGGTAGTGGTGTGACGTCACACCATCAAATATGTCAGCAGATTGAACTTGTGTAATATCATTCTCTCTACGGTGGTATGTGGAATTTATTTTGCAGAGCCGGACACTATCCTGGTGTTCACAATCTTCTATAAATTATTCGGAGGAGGAACCCGCCTTGCAATGCCGAAAACAATATGCGCGCCGGACTCATCGTCATTGAAGCCTGGTTCAGGGGCTACTGAGGGAGTCCCGGACTAGGGGGTGTCCGGATAGCCGAACTATCATCATCGGCTGGACTCCAAGACTATGAAGATACAAGATTGAAGACTTCGTCCCGTGTCCGGATGGGACTTTCCTTGGCGTGGAAGGAAAGCTTGGCGATACGGATATGTAGATCTCCTACCATTGTAACCGACTCTGTGTAACCCTAGCCCTCTCCGATGTCTATATAAACTGGATGGCTTTAGTCCATAGGACGAACAACAATCATACCACAGGCTAGCTTCTAGGGTTTAGCCTCCTTGATCTCGTGGTAGATCTACTCTTGTAACACACATCATCAATATTAATCAAGCAGGACGTAGGGTTTTACCTCCATCAAGAGGGCCTGAACCTGGGTAAAACATCGTGTCCCTTGTCTCCTGTTACCATCCGCCTAGACGAACAGTGATGACGTTATGTAACTAGGGTAGGGTCATGGACCTATCTAGGATACCATACCAAAGGACATCCTTAGACGAAGCTACCTTTCAGTCGACCAAGAGGGACTTCACTCGACAAACTCAAGGACACTCGACGACGAAGATAGCCACTCGACCATGAAGCTAACCACTCGACAGCCAGGAGACCTAAAGTCAGTCAGCACGCAACGGTCTGTCATTAAGTAGCTATAATAGTCTTCATAGCACTTTATGAGGGTGTTACCAGTAACCCCTGTCTTAATGTACTTTAAACCCTGCATAACTGAGGGTCGGAGGGGTCTGGTGAACTCTATATAAGCCACCCCCCTCCTCAGTGTAGAGGGTTCGCACCCATGTAACTCATATACACATAAACCAGTCGACCGCCTCCGGGCTCTGAGACGTAGGGCTATTACTTCCTCAGAGAAGGGCCTGAACTCGTTAAACACTCGTGTGTACAACTACTCCATAGCTAGGATCTTGCCTCTCCATACCTACCCCCCATTCTACTGTCAGACTTAGAACCACGACAGTTGGCGCCCACCATGGGGCAGGTGTCTTAGCGACTTTTTGGAGAAGTTGCAATTTGTCCGATTGCCTTCATCATGGTTTCCGACGGAGCTCTGGTCGAGGGCCGCGAGATCCATCTCAGCGCGCTCGCTTTCATCGCCGACGACTCCGCTTGGCTCCAGGAGGCACCACTCGACATCGACGCGCTCCCCGTCCGCGGGGCGACGCACTTTCGGGCGTGTGTCCGCGGCGTCCTGCTGCGGCAGCCGTCAACCCCATACCGGTCGACTGCTGCGCTGTCCTCCCTCCCTGTCTCCCGCCAGCGCAAGCGCTCCGGTCGGTCGAGACTTCAGCGATGGGTGAGACACGCAGTGGCTCGCCAATCGGCCACCACCCAAGTCGCGGCGATTGAGCCCGACGAATCTCTCTACGGCATGTTCGATCTGTCGACTGGTTCCGTAGACACTGCATCCGAGTGTGATAGCAGTGATCCAGCGGCGGAGGTCCTGATGGTCAATGTGCCTCGTAGCCCTCCCGGTTTCCCCTGCATCGACGGGTTGGACGATGGAGGCGACCCCGCTCAGGCCCACGAAGAATATCAGCCCGAGCCGCTCACTTCTCAACAAAGAGAAGATCTTCGCCGCCGGAACATGGATGCCCTGCATACTCCCATCGCAGGAGAAACTCCTGAGGCTCGTGCCTTGGAAGAGGCGCATTTGGCCAACTTGGTGGAACGCACTCGACTGGAGAACCTCCAGCGAGCACTCGACGAGCGTGCGCATCAACGAGTACCTGACTCCAGCCTACGCCAGCTCTTTCCCCAACCGACTCAGGTATATCGAACCCCGATTCAGAATTTGGCAGCTGCAGCCCATATAGCGGAGTCAATTCAGCCCTCTCAGTCGGAGGCTGGAAGAGGCTTGATGCAGATTAGAGATTTGCTCCGGGCGGCAGGAGATTAGAATTCAGTTGTGTCACAGTCGCGCAACAGGATTCACAGTCGATCCGTCGCTGTGAATACTGTTCAGTCGGCTCACAGCCCAAGGTTGCCTCCGAGGCGCGTGGGACGTGAAGGCCGGCGGGACCACTATGATGATCAATTTGATCATGACGACAGGCGTCGAGTGCCCTCTCCTCCCCTGAGAAGTGGGTCTAACACCCATCGACAGCAAGATGACAGGCGCCAGCTCAGTGTTGGGCGGAGAGTTCCAGTCGACCCCAGAGAGCCGGGCTTTGACGCGAGATCCATCATCGTGCAAGGTTTGGTCGACCGGAACAGAGCTCACAGAGGTGGCCATGACAGAGATGTGCCCACAAGCAGCCGAGTCCATGTTTCAGGTCCAGAATGCTTTAGCAGAGCCATCAGAGCCGCAGTAATACCCCCCAACTTCAGGTTGGCGACTGGAGTAAGTAAGTTCACCGGAGAGTCTAAGCCTGAAACTTGGCTTGAAGACTACCGAGTGGCTGTGCAACTTGGTGGCGGTAATGATGAGGTGGCAATGAAGCATTTGCCACTTATGCTAGAGGGTTCGGCCAGGGCGTGGTTGAATCAGTTAGCTCCTAGCAGCATTTAAACCTGGGAAGATCTTTCCCGAGTGTTCGTCAGGACGTTCGAGGGAACTTGCAAGCGACTGGCCGGATTGACAGAGCTGCAAGTTTGCGTACAAAAGTCGAGTGAAACATTGAGAGATTACATCCAGAGATGGATCACTTTGCATCATACTGTAGAGAATGTGTCAGACCATCAAGCAGTCTGCGCCTTCAAGGATGGTGTCAAGAACAGAGAGTTGAGCCCGAAGTTTGGTCGAACTGGAGATATGACCCTGAGTCGGATGATGGAAATAGCCACCAAGTACGCCAATGGCGAAGAAGAGGATCGACTCACTCGACTGACGAAGGTATTGATGGATGGTGGCAGTGGATTGAATATACTGTATGCAGAGACACTCAAGGGAATGGGCATTCCGATGTCCAGGCTCAGTTCCAGCAACATGAGTTTTCACGGAGTCATCCCTGGAAAGAAGGCTGAGTCACTCGGCCAAATAGCTCTGGATGTAGTGTTCGGCGACTCGAAGCATTTCCGCAAAGAGAAGCTGACATTTGAAGTCGTGGATTTCCGAAGCGCTTACCACGCTATTTTGGGAAGACCAGCCTATGCTCGCTTCATGGCTCGACCATGTTATGTGTACCTCAAATTAAAGATGCCTGGCCCCAAAGGCGTGATCACTACCATTGGCAGCCGGAAGAAGGCAGAAGAGTGTTTCCAGAAAGGCTCAAAGATTGCGGATGACCAGATAACAGTGGTAGAGCTGGAGGAATACAAGAAAAATGCAGATCTGAGTGATTTGTTGCGGGCCAAGAAGCCCGCCACAGAGTCAGCATTTCAGTCGTCTGGGGAGACGAAGCCAGTTCATATCCACCCGACTGACCCCAATGCAGCTCCGACCCATATTTCCACAACACTCGACTCTAAATAGGAAGAAGCGCTCATCCAGTTCCTCCGTGAGAACTAGGACATCATTGCATGGAAGCCAGCTGACATGCCGGGTGTTCCCAGGGGGCTGGCTGAGCATCGCCTTAGAGTCGACTCAAAAGCAAAACCTGTTAAAGAACATCTTCGACGGTCCGCCGTTCAGAAGAAAAAAGCCATTGGCGAGGAGGTGGCTCGACTCCTTGCAGCAGTGTTTATCTGAGAGATATACCACTCCGAGTGGCTCGCCAATGTCGTCATGGTTCCCAAGAAGGACAACTCACTTTGCATGTGCATTGATTTCAAACATATCAATTGGGCCTGCCCAAAAGATCATTTTCCTCTCCCTCGCATCGACCAAATTGTCGACTCGACCGCAGGGTGCGAGAGATTGTCTTTTTTAGACGCTTATTCCGGGTATCATCAGATCCGTCTGTATGGACCTGACGAAATCAAAACAGCTTTCATCACTCCATTCAGGTGCTTCTGCTATATCACCATGCCATTCGGCCTCAAGAATGCTGGAGCCACGTTCATGAGAATGATTCAAATGTGTTTACTCACTCAAATCAGTCGGAATGTGGAAGCGTACATGGATGATATCGTGGTCAAGTAGCGAAAGGGTTCCGACCTATTGACTGACCTAGCTGAAACATTTGCCAACCTCAGAAGGTATGATATCAAGCTCAATCCATTGAAGTGCACATTCAGAGTACCTGGCGGAAAGTTACTCGGTTTTCTCGTTTCAGAATGAGGAATCGATGCTAACCCAGAAAAAGTTGGCACAATACTCCGAATGAAACGCCCTGTGCATGTGCACGACGTCCAGAAGCTTACTGGATGCTTGGCCGCTTTAAGTCGATTCATCTCTCGCCTCGGTGAAAAGGCATTGCCCCTTTACCGACTGATGAAGAAGGCAGACAAGTTCAAGTGGACTCCAGAAGCTGATGCAGCGTTTGCCGAGTTAAGAACTCTACTCTCCACCCAGCCGGTGCTTGCTGCTCCAATCAGCAAAGAGCCTCTGTTGCTTTATATTGCAGCCACAGGAAAAGTCGTTAGTACAGTACTTACGGTCGAGCGGGAAGAAGGGAAAGCCTTCAAAGTTCAGCGCCCAGTGTATTATCTCTCTGAAGTTTTGACCCCATCGAAGCAAAGATATCCTCATTATCAGAAGCTTGTATATGGGATCTACATGACCATGAAGAAGGTTGCTCATTATTTCTCTGATCATGACATTACAGTCGTCAGCGACGCACCATTGTCAGAGATTCTGCACAACAGAGATGCAACTGGTCGAGTGGCTAAATGGGCGATTGAACTCCTTCCCCTTGATGTCAAATTCGAGGCAAAGAAAGCCATTAAGTCCGAGGCTATAGCAGATTTCCTTGCCGAGTGGATTGAGCAACAACAGCCGACTCAAGTTCACTCGGAGCATTGGACCATGTGCTTTGATGGATCTAAGATGTTAAATGGTTCTGGTGCTGGGGTTGTTTTGGTTTCCCCCAGAGGAGATAAACTCAGATATGTGCTCCAAATCCACTTTGATTCCTCCAACAATGAAGCAGAATATGAAGCACTCTTGTATGGGTTGCGCATGGCTATTTCACTCGGCGTCTGTCGCCTTATGGTCTATGGCGACCCAGATTTGGTGGTCAATCAGGTGATGAAGGAATGGGACGTTAGAAGCCCAGCCATGACTGGATACTGCAATGCAGTGAGGAATCTCGAAAAGAAGTTCGAAGGGTTAGAGCTCCACCACATACCCCGACTGAAAAATCAAGCAGCTGATGATTTGGCGAAGATAGGATCCAAGAGAGAAGCCATACCCAGTGGTGTGTTCTTCGAGCATATCCACACTCCGTCAGTCGTAGAAGATCCTTTTACCGATGAAGCTCCGCAACCTAAGAGTATTATGGATCCGACTGAGGTTGAAGTCCCAGTAGTGGTCGACCTGATCATGGAAGTTTTAGTGATCACTCCCGATTGGACAGTACCATATATCGTGTATATCTTGAGGAAAGAACTCCCGGAGGACGAAGAAGCGGCTCGATAGATCATTCGCCGATCTAAGGCCTTTACCGTGATAAGGGGACATCTATATAGAGAAAGCGTGACTAGAGTTGGTCAGAAATGCATAACACCGGAGGAAGGTCGAATAATCCTTGATGACATCCACTCGGGGACCTGTGGCCATCATGCGCCCTCTCGGACCATCGTGGCCAAAGCATACCGAGCCGGATTTTATTGGCCAAGAGCGAATGAAATGGCGAAGGAGATAGTCGACAAGTGCGAGGAATGTCAATTTTACTCCAATATGTCACACAAGCCCGCGTCAGCTTTGAAGACTATACCACTCGTCTGGCCCTTTGCAATATGGGGTTTGGATATGGTCGGTCCTTTGAGAACAGGCAGAAGCGGTTTTACCCATGTGCTGGTAGCAGTCGACAAGTTCACCAAGTGGATCGAAGCTAAACCCATCAAGAACCTCGATGCCAGTACTGCTGTCAGCTTCATCATAGAATTAATATTCAGATATGGAGTCCCGCACAGCATCATCACTGTCAACGGGTCAAACTTCGATTCTGAAGAGTTCAGAGCTTTCTGCACGTCTCAAGGCACACGAGTCGACTATGCTTCAGTCGCCCATCCACAGTCGAATGGACAGGCAGAACGAGCCAACGGTTTGATTCTCAAAGGGTTGAAACCCTGTTTGATGCGTGATCTTAAGCATGCGGCTGGTGCATGGGTCGACGAACTTCCCTCGATGCTTTGGGGGTTAAGGACCATGCCCAACCGGTCGACTGGAAGAACTCCATTCTTCTTGGTCTATGGAGCTGAAGCAGTCTTGCCGAGTGACATTCTCCACAATGCTCCCCGGGTCGAGCTCTACACCGAAGCTGAAGCAGAACAAGCGCGGCAGGATGCAGTCGACCGTTTAGAGGAAGAAAGGGAAATGGCTCTGATCAGATGGACCATTTACCAACAAGACTTGCGTCGCTTCCACGCCAAAAACGTGAAGAGTCAAGACTTCCAGGAAGGAGATTTAGTTCTCTGAGTGGATCAGCAGAAACCACACAAGCTTGCTCCTTCTTGGGAAGGTCCCTTCATCGTCACCAAGGTTCTCCACAATGAATCATACCGTCTTTACAATGTCGAGCATCAGATCAACGAGCCCCGAGCTTGGAACACGGAGCTTCTCCGCCCCTTTTACACTTAAGTATTCACTTGGATGAGTTGTAATAAAAGTACTTCTGTAGTTTATTTATCAAAGACAAGAGCTTTATAATTTTCCCAGTAATCATCATTTCTTTTGTCCACACAAAACAATCCCCCGGTGGGTGGCTTGGCTGCGAATCCGATTCGCCCAAGTCTATAAAAAAATCCTAACCGAGTGGTGAGCCAGTCTCCCACACGAAGGCTTAGCTGCGAAATCCGTTTCGCCTAAGATAAACAAAATCATGTCGAGTGGTAAGCTAGCCTTCCACTCGGAGGCTTAGCTGCAGTCCAAGTACTCGCCTAAGATAAACAAAATCCTGTCGAGTGGTAAGCCAGCCTTCCCCTCGGAGGCTTAGCTGCAGTCCAAGTACTCGCCTAAGATAAACAAAATCCTGTCGAGTGGTAAGCCAGCCTTCCACTCGGAGGCTTAGCTGCAGTCCAAGTACTCGCCTAAGATAAACAAAATCCTACTGAGTGGTAAGCCACCCTTCCACTCGGAGGCTTAGCTGCAGCATTGTGCTCGCCTAAGTACAAATACAACGTGCTCTTTGCAAGGAGGACGAGGTGCAGGTCGACTGCTACCCTCTCCTTCCGAGCTACGCCACAAATACAACGTGCGCTATGCAAGGAGGACGAGGTGCAGGTCGACTGCTACCCTCTCCTTCTGAGCTACGCCTCAAATACAACGTACGCTTCGAAAGGAGGACGAGGTGCAGGTCGACTGCTACCCTCTCCTTCCGAGCTACGCCACAAATACAAAATCCTACCGAGTGGAGAGAAGACCTCCCACTCGGGGGCTTAGCTGCAGCCTAGTGCTCGCCTAAGTATCTAAAATCCTACCGAGTGGAGAGCAGACCTCCCACTCGGGGGCTTAGTTGTAGCCCCAGTGCTCGCCTAAGTATCTGAAATCCTACCGAGTGGAGAACAAACCTCCCACTCGGGGGCTTAGCTGCAGCTCCAGTGCTCACCTAAGTATCTGAAATCCTACCAAGTGGAGAGCAAACCTCCCACTCGGGGGCTTAGCTGCAGCCATAGTGCTCGCCTAAGTATCTGAAATCCTACCGAGTGGAGAGCAAACCTCCCACTCGGGGGCTTAGCTGCAGCCCCAGTGCTCGCCTAAGTATCTGAAATCATATCGAGTGGAGAGCAGACCTCCCACTCGGGGTCTTAGCTGCAGCCTAGCGCTCGCCTAAGTTTTTGAAAATCCTACCGAGTGGAGAGCAAACCTCTCACTCGAAGGCTTAGCCGCAGCCCAGTGCTCGTCTAAGCATATTGGGGAACAAGTCGATTGCAATAAGCGCTTCGCTTTAACCTGCAAAAGACACCTCAAACCAAATGCAAACATATTCAACGTTGAATCCAAGTTCGGATAACACCTAACGGAACCGAAAGTGCTCAGGCACTAAGCCTGTTAAGGTTTGTCGGTTACAAAACTCACTCGGCATACCGAGGCAAATTTAAAGTATCAAGCTCAGAAGTTTTTTACCCCTCTTGTGGAGGGCTGGAAGGCGCAACAAACTCGTCCAGGTCGATTCCATCTGCAATTCGAGTGGCGGCGGCGATGAAGGTCTCCATGAAGGATCGGAAATCGTGCTTCTTGGTATTAGCCACCCTAAGAGCCACCAGCTTGTCCTCTCGTGCATCCTTGCAGTGAACGCGGACCAGAGACAGAGCAACATCCGCACCGCACCTGGCCGAAGACTTCTTCCACTCCTGCACTCGACTTGGGACCTCGTTCAGTCGAGTCATCAAGGACTCGAGGTCGTTCTGGTGCGTCTCTCTTGGCCAGAGTGTTGTGTCGATGCGAGAAGTTGCGACCTTCAGCCTTGCGAGATAGTCGATGACAGCAGCAACACGAGATTCAAGCCGGAGCACATTCATGGCGACTTCATCTTTCACGGGAGAGTTGATGGGGTCCAGGTTTACTTCCAGTCGACCAGTCTCCTCTTCAAAGTTCTGGCAAAATTCTGCAAGCACAACCACCGAGTCAAGACAACAGTCGGAGGTTACAGTTAAAATACTTGTTTGATACAAAAGATTACCTTCAAGCATGAGGAACAACTTCTTGGCGAGTCCACCCAGATAAGCCTCCAGATCGTTCTTCTTTCTCATCAACTCACTGGCCTTGTCATTCAGGGTGGTCTTGTCACTTTTCAGTCGACTGACCTCCTGGTTGGCAGCATCAAGAGCAGCTTTCAGATTGGTGTTTTCTTCTTCAAGCTTGGTCACTGAAGCCAGCTTCTCATCTGCAAGCTTGGTCTTCTCTAAAGCAGTTTTTTGCATCTCAGCCAAGTCAAGGTCTTGCTTCTTCAGGGCATCCCTCACTTTGTCTGCAAAGTTACAGTGAGATTAAGATTCGGAAACGAGTGAGAGGCAAAGGCAGTCGTCGAAGGCCTCACCAAACATACCTTTAGCTTCCTCCTTCGCCTTCGTCAAGTTCTCTTGGGCCAGTTTCAGATCAAGCTCGAGCTGAATGTGTTTGTTCTCCAACTCAGTGTAACGAGCCGCAAGGTCACAGGATTTCTACGAAGAACAATCGACAATGTCAAACAATTCCTCCGAGTGACTAAGGAAAAATCATAGCGTTTCTAAGACTACAGCCGAATACAAACATTCGACCATAGTCTCGGGGACTACACCCAGTGGGTGCACTCAGCGTGCCCCCACTAGTTTCATCAGTTAGAGTCGACCAGTCGACCAACAACAAAAAAAACGGGAGATGTTCTTCAGACTATAGTCGACTGCCAGCAGTCGACCACAGTCTCGGGGACTACACCCAGTGGGTGCACTCAGCGTGCCCCCACCGGTCTATGAATCTATTCGACCTAGTCGAGTAAGGAAAAAACTTAAGACATAAAGCCTATGGTCGACTGCCAGCAGTCACCATAGCCTTGGGGACTACACCCAGTGGGTGCACTCAGCGTGCCCCCACTAATCCGGAATTTCAATCGACACACCCAGTGGGTGTAGGACAAACTCTAAGAATTTCAGAAAGAAGAGTTTTCAGATATCATATCCTAACAGAACAGGCAGTGACCGACTGACCTGAACATTACTCTGAAGAGCCGAACTGGCGTCATAGGCTGCCTGGCTGGCTTCTCGTATTGCCTTCACTTGCTCCATCATGACCCCCGCTTGGCGTATTGCTTCTTTAGCAGCACTAGCTTGGCCTTCTGGAACGTGGTAGGTTGAGAAAAGCGAGGGTTGAGCAGCACTCGACGACGAAGGACGAGCACTCGTCAATGGCACCGCAAAGGTTACGGTAGGCCGAGTGACATTGTCTCCCTCCACGACCAACGTCTCGGGTGCTGGCACGTCCTGAGTCGCCTTGCCAGCAGACGCTTTCTTGCTCCTCCTCTGCCTTGCTGGTTCCTCATCGTCGTCGTCGGGAAGATCAATAACAATGTTAGATGAAGCTGCAGAAAGAATCAAAATTAGAGACAATAAGTCAATCGACTGAAAACGGCATCACAAGAGTCGTACCAGGTTTCGAGGTAACAACATCCTCCATCTCGTGGTCTTCAGCCCTGGCCGAAGTATCAGAAGTAGCAGCACTGCAGTTCCAGAAGTCAGTTGATTGGCCCATGAGTCGACCAAGAACAAGTTCATGAAACGGGAAAACTTAAGACTACCATTACCCTGAGATAGTGGGGATCACCATCTTCATCTTCGGCAAGACCTTCGCCGGTTTCGACGGTGCCACTCGAGATTGCTTCAGAGCCTTCTCAGTCGGCACCGGAGAAGTAGTCCGAGGGCGCTTGGTCGACTATGTAGCGGTTGCGACCCCCTTACCACGCTCAGTCACGGGATCATGGACAAGCTTCGAGCGTCTTTCCGAGCGGGGAGGTACAACTTCCTCCTCCTCCTCCTCCTCTTCCTCCTAATCAGAGTCATCACCCTCATCATCGTCGTCAGCATCCGAATCCCACTCCTCCGGGCTTTCGCCCCCACTTCCTTCCTCCTCTTCAGTCGGTGTCTGCGCTCCATTGGGCATCGAGTATAACTCGGTGGTGGCCTATCAGACAACAAAACAAAACAAAGATCAATCAACCAATTCGCAGCAAAGCAGAATTAATACAGCAAGATTACAATTGGAGATAACTGGTCATACCGTGTCCAGTGTATAGGTACAGTCGAGTGGTGGGATCCTCCTAGCCCCTCGAGGGTTGTCCTTATTCCCTGTGATGGCTGCCACCCACCTCTCCAGTGTGGCGTCGTTGACCGCTTCTGGATGGACCCGAGTGGTGTCTTCGGTACCACAGTACAGCCACATCAGGTGGCCTCAGTACTGAAGCGGTTGGATGCACCATCTAAGGAAGACCTCCAGAAGATCCATACCCGTCACTCCGTCCCTAACATGTTGGACTACGCGCTCCATCAACATTTTCACCTGAGCTTTCTCCTCAGGAAGCACCTTCAGAGAAGAGGGTTTGTCCACTCGGTCCATGGAGAACGGAGGGAGACTAGTGGACTGCCCCAACGTCAACTCGTCTTGGTAGTAGAACCAAGTCGACTGCCACCCTCTGACCGACTCAGGAAGGGTCATGGCCGAGAAAGTACTCTTATTCCTCATCTGAATCCCAAGACCCCCGCACATCTGGATAACCTTAGTCCTCTCATCACCCGGACTCGCCTTTTTCACCGTCTGTGAGCGACAGGTGAATATGTGCTTAAAGAGACCCCAATGAGGTCGACAACCCAGGAAGTTCTCGCACATGGAAATGAAAGCAGCAAGATGGGCGATAGAATTGGGAGTGAAATGGTGGAGTTGCGCCCCAAAGAAGTTCAAAACCCTCGGAAGAAAACACTCGGCGACAGAGAGAATCCATGATCAATATGAGTGGCTAGGAGGACGCACTCACCCTCCTGCGGCTGCGGTTGACACTCGGACCCCGGAAGCCTTGCTGACCCATGGGGGATCAGACCCTCGTTGGCCAGGTCATTGAGATCTGTCTCGGTGATGGTCGAGCGGATCCAATCCCCTTGGACCCAACCCTTTGATAGGCGGGATCTTGACGAAGATCCGCCCCGACTGGACGCTCTCCCCTTTGCTTTCCCCGCCGCCGTCGCCTTCTTCGCGCGCTCCAAGGCCGCCGTCTTCTCCTTCACCATTGTCGCCGGCAAAGCACGCGAGGAGTGGATAAGCAGAGGCGAGAGCAGGCGCAGCGGGAGGAGGCAAAGAGGGCGGAGAGAAGAATGGGAAGGCACTGTTCAAAAAAACCCTCGTCCGGCGCTTTATATAAGGACACTTCCGAGTGGCTGACGAGTAGGCCCGGGCGGTCTTGTCACATCCCGAAATAGTCGCGCACGCACGATACGTGGCGAAAAAGCGGCACGGAAATCGAGGCGTCCGCGCCTTATCCCATCCGAGTACCGCGGTCCGTCCCGTTTCGCGCGCTTCCCAAAATTCGGATCCCACAAAATCCGCTAACGGCAGATCAATCTGTCAGACGATATCTTTCCTGCGATCCGTCGCTCGGAAGTTCACTACAGTTCAAAAGTTCACTCGACAGAAGACAAGAATGGATCAAGGCGACTGAAGTAAAAGTAGACCCCAACGCCGAAAGAAAAATCACCGATCCAGGATACGACATAATCAAAGCACGGGAAATAGGTCGGAGAAAATCATCAACTCCTTCCTCACTCGAACCTCGATCCATTCGGGGGCTAATGATGATGTTATGTACCTAGGGTAGGGTCATGGACCTATCTAGGATACCATACCAAAGGACATCCTTAGACGAAGCTACCTTTTAGTCGACCAAGAGGGTCTTCATTCGACGAACTCAAGGATACTCGACGACGAAGATAGCCACTCGACCATGAAGCTAACCACTCGACAGCCGGGAGACCTAAAGTCACTCAGCACGCAACGGTCTGTCATTAAGTAGCTTTAATAGTCTTCATAGCACTTTATGAGGGCGTTACCAGTAACCCCCTGTCTTAATGTACTTTAAACCCTGCATAACTGAGGGCCGGAGGGGTCTGGCAAACTCTATATAAGCCACCCCCCTCCTCAGTGTAGAGGGTTCTCACCCCTGTAACTCATATACACATAAACCAGTCGACCGCCTCCGGGCTCCGAGACGTAGGGCTATTACTTCCTCAGAGAAGGGCCTGAACTCGTTAAACACTCGTGTGTACATCTACTCCATAGCTAGGATCTTGCCTCTCCATACCTACCCCCCATTCTACTGTCAGACTTAGAACCACGACACACAGTTCGGGACCCCCTACCCGAGATCCGCCGGTTTTGACACCGACACTGAGCCATACTCCTTTTTGAGCACTACCTTCTTGGATGTAGCCTCATCTTCATCTGCCACATAGTCCTCATCCTCAGAGTCTGAGGTTCTCTTCCTTCTGGCTCTTGTGGATGCTTTAGGCAGATTGCTAGGAGTGCTTCTGCTGCCATCATCTGAAGTGCTAAAGGGACTAGTGCCCTCACTCATGTGAATCTGCTCTTCTTCCCTGTTCTGACTGTCACTCTAGTCTGACATGCTGGAAACACTGACTGCTGACCTTGTGAACAGTTATAGATGAGATAGAATGGATGAGCATCACAAAATGCAGAGATTTTTGCAAAAGAATGATTCAAAAAACTTAGTTTTAGATTTCCATAGAAAGCATCTCGGATCAACCGATTCTCAAACTCGGTGATACCGAAGCAGTTTTGGAACCTAAACTTGTGAACTCGGTCAGACCAAGTCACAGTTCGGTGGCACCGAGACTGCTAGGGTTTCACAAAGTTTCAAAATCGGTCACACCGATTAGCAATTCTCAGTCGGACCGAGAGTTGCTAGTGCAATGGCGTTAGCCGAATCGGTGGGACCGAGTTTTTCAACTCGGTGGGTCCGAGATGGTTTCGGCGGAAACTTAACCCTAAATTTTCAAATCGCATCTATTCTAAGGATTGTTTTGACTGGATAGAGGTGTTTCAATCGTGGCAAGATTCATAATGAACACAATGTGCTGAGAATTAGACGAGGATAGCACTGTGATCGAGTTCATACTCTAGTTCGGCGATGAACTTGCTACGGCGGCAACGGCGGAGAAGAAATCCATTGACGGCAGTGGAGACCAACGATAGGAGGCGGCTGGCGACGAAGTCGACGATCCGGAGACCTAGGAGGCAGAGTGAGCTATGCGCGCGCGAAGAGGTTTGGAGAAAGTTTCCAAATTTTGCCGTGAGTATATACAGAACGACACTATCGGTGTGACCGAGTGGAACAACTCGGTGGCACCGAGATGCATAACTGCTGACAGTTATAGCAACTCGGTGAGACCGAAAAGTTCAAATCAGTTGCACCGAGATTGAAAACCTAGATCGACTTAGTGATCTCGGTATGACTGAAATGGAAGAATCGGTCAGACCGAAAATCACAAAGAAGTTTTGGAAGTTTAAGTCCATGACGAATCGGGGACTTTGAGTGCTCCTCACACAGAGTGGTTTGAATCTGACTTGATCAAATTTTGTGATGTAGCATGAATAGAGTTTGAGATGAGAAAAGCATAGATAGCTAGAGAAGGTTCTTAGGAATTCTTGTCCATCCACTTGGCAAAAGAAAAAGAAAGCAAACAATCAAAACAACAAGTGGATGTCCTTGAATGAGTAAAATATGCAACCAACATGCTCACACAATAAAATGGCAAATGAAATATGTGGCAAAGCATGCACAACCAATTCTAGCATCTATCAAACAATTGGCGATGACTAGGTCATACATATATGAGTATATTGACTTAGGAGTCAAATGGGAACATTTGATCATAGGTCATACTCATCATTTAAGCTCAAGTGGGGTTACCACTTTTACATAATGCATTGATGTGTTCACATCATTAGAGTTGCTTTGACTCAATTCTTAGAGTTAAGCTCCCCCTAGATGTGAGATCCCCCCTTAGAGGGATGAACTAACCTTGGGTTTTTGTCGATGATGACTTCATGTAGGTGTTGAAGATGTGGATGCTCAATTTTGATGTAGATCATTTGGAGCAATCCTTTGGAGTGAGTTGCACTTTCAATACCTAGATGGGTTAGTCCCACAAGGAACAAACAAGAATATCCATAGACATAGAGTGGTGCACACACAAGATGATGTCCATGAAAACATTAGGTTACCTTGTCCCTTGCCTTACCAACATGAGGGTTTGTGACTCCTTGAACTAGTGCAAGATATGAAAGTTGATTGCACTTTTCCTTGCCATAATGATATGAGTGAAGAATGTTGGTGGAGTCACCCTCAAGAACTCTCTAGTTCTTCTTCTTCGGGATCCACATCATCTTGATGGGAATCCTTGGAGTTGTAGTTGTACTTGATGAAGTAGAACTTGACGTAGTCTTGGGAACCCACTTGACCAAGGCCTTAGGTGCTTCTTCAAATGCATCAATCTCATCTTGAAGCTTGTCCTTGCCTTTGTTCTTGTGGTCTTGTGGTGGAAGATCATCTTGTGCTTGTGTTCCCTTGAAGAAAGTAGGATCATACTTCTCTTGTTGAGGGACAAACTTCGTCTTGGGGTATTGATCTTCTTCCCACTCAACTCCATTGGCATTGAACTTTCGTTCAAAACCAACACCTTGATTCTTCCGGTGCCTTCCTTGCTTGCATACAATTTCCTCGAATTGCTTACTCGCGGCAAGGCTCTTGTATACACCTTTCTCTATAATTCCCTTCAATAAGCTATTTTCTCGCTCAAGTGTAACTTGGCTAAGAGAATAATTAGTGGAATCAAGAGAACTACTAGAAGCAACATATTGGATTTAGCATTATTATTGTTACTACTAGAGGAAGAATCCTTCTTGTTCTTCTTACTAGACTTGACTTGAGGCATGTAAGTAGATAAGAGTAAACGCTTGGCAATTTAAGAAGAACTTTTCTTACGAAGATCATCATTGATTGCCTTTAAGAACTCATGCTCTTGCTCAAGATTGAGCTTTTCAAAGCGTAACTTCTCATGAGCCCTTAAAAGTTCTCGATGATCTTCGAAGATAGTTTCATGAGCTAACTTAAGAGTGTTTAGTTCTTTAGTTAGAATCTCAATCTTGTCCTTATCAATGTCATTCGTTTTACCTTGATTAGCATGATTAATTGACGTTTCATCATAGTATTCACTACTAGAGTTGTCAATAAGTATATCATCATCACCTAGCAAGTCATCTTCATCACTATTGAAATAAACATACCCGAGATGTGTTACCTTTGGGCCTTTGGCCATGAAGCATCTTCCAATTCCTTCATTTGGTGAATCAAGTATGTCGTAGGAGTTGGTTGACACAAGTGCTAGACCGGCAACACCTTCATCTTGAGTATATTAGGAGTCGGAGTGATAGCTTCTCTCGGAGTGATTGTCGGAGTCGGAGCTGGATACCCATTCACCAACATGAGCTTGATGTCTTCGTTTGGTGTAGATCTTTGATGACTTGTCCTTCCTTTCCGAATCCTTGCTTCTTTGTGAGGGTCTTCGTTCATAACGATCATCTCTTCTCCTTCTCTCCCTTGGTGGTGATTCTTCTCTTCTACTTCTTTTTGGAGAATCTTCTCTTCTTTTGTAGGGTGTCGTACACTCATTGGAGTAGTGTCCGGGTCTCCCACAATTGTAGCAATTGCGCTATCGACTAGAAGATCTTTTGTCATTGTAGGACCTTGACTTGGAGCTTCTTTCTTTGCTTCTACTCTTGTAGAATTTGTTGAAGTTCTTCACCATTAAGCTCAATTCTTCATTGAAGGTTTGTTTCTCACTTGATGATGTGGGGGCTTCACATGAGGCTTTGCAAGCACCACTTGACTTGTTGTGAAGTTCCTCCTTATCCTTGAGTTACATCTCATGAGCAACAATTCTTCCAATGACTTCCGTTGGCTTTAGATCTTTGTAATTTGGCATCATTTGGATCAATGTGCACATGGTATCATACTTTCCATCCAATGCTCTTAGGATCTTCTTGATGATGAATCTGTCGGTCATCTCTTCAGTTCCTAAGCTGGCTATCTCATTTGTGATAAGAGCAAGCCTAGAGTACATTTCAGCGACACCTTCACCATCCTTCATTTTGAACTTGTCAAGCTAACTTTGGAGCACATCCAGCTTGGATTCCTTGACGGAGTCGGTACCTTCATGCATATCAATCAAAGTATCCCAAATTTCCTTTGCATTCTCAAGACGGCTGATTTTGTTGAATTCCTCGGGGCACAAGCCATTGAAGAGGATATCACAAGCTTGAGCATTGTATTGCAGCATCTTCAATTCATCCGCATTAGCTTCACGGTTCGACTCTCTCCCATCAAAGAATTCACCTTGCAAGCCAATACAAACAATAGCCCAAATGGCGGGGTTATGTCCGAGAATATGCATTTTCATCTTATGTTTCCAACTAGCAAAATTAGTACCATCAAAGTAAGGACCTCTACGGTGATAATTTCCCTCGCTAGACGCCATACTCTCCTAGGTTGTGAAACCAAGGCTATGACCACCAAAAGCTATGGAAATCAAACCAAATGGAAACCAAAGATCTGATACCACTTGTAGGACCTTGAAGTATGTCTAGAGGGGGGGTGATTAGACTACTTGACCAATTAAAAACATAACCTTTTCCCAATTTTAGACTTTGGCAGATTTTAGCTATGTTTGCACAAGTCAAGCAATCTTCACATAAATCAAGCAAGCATGCAAAGAGTATATGAGCAGCGGAGATTAAAGCATGCAACTTGCAAGAATGTAAAGGGAAGGATTTAGGAGGATTCAAACGCAATTGGAGACACGGATGTTTTTGCCATGGTTCCGATAGGTGGTGCTATCGTACATCCACGTTGATGGAGACTTCAACCATGAAGGGTAACGGTTGCGCGAGTCCACGGAGGGCTCCACCCACGAAGGGTCCACGAAGAAGCAACCTTGTCTATCCCACCATGGTCGTCGCCCACGATGGACTTGCCTCACTAGCGGTAGATCTTCACGAAGTAGGCGATCTCCTTGCCCTTACAAACTCCTTGGTTCAACTCCACAATCTTGTCGGAGGCTCCCAAGTCACACCTAGCCAATCTAGGATACACCACTCTCCAAGAAGTAACAAATGGTGCGTTGATGATGAACTCCTTGCTCTTGTGCTTCAAATGATAGTCTCCCCGACACTCAACTCTCTCTGATAGGATTTGGATCTGGTGGAAAGAAGATTTGAGTGGAAAGCAACTTGGGGAAGGCTAGAGATCAAGATTCATATGGTAGGAATGGAATATCTTGGCCTCAACACATGAGTAGGTGGTTCTCTCTCAGAAATAGGATGCTGGAAGTGTAGGCTTGTTCTGATGGCTCTCTCCATGAATGAAGAGGAGGTGGAGGGGTATATATAGCCTCCACACAAAACCTAACCGTTACATACAACTTGCCAAATTCGGTGGGACCGAATTAATAAACTCGATCGGACCGATTCAGCAAATCTAGTGACCATTAGGATTTTCGATGGGACCGACATGCAACTCGGTAGGACCGATATGGTTCGGGTTAGGGCATAACGTAATCTTGGTGAGACCTATTACACAAAATCGGTAAGACCAATTTTGGTAATTAGCTAACCAGAGAGTTGGTCAGGTAAACTCGGTGGGACCGATTCTCTCTTTTTGGTGAGACCGAAACGTTACGAAAGGGAAACAGAGAGTTTACGTTGCAATGTCGGTGGCACCGATCGCTCACTTTAGTTAGACCGAAACGTTACAAAGGGAAAAAGGGAGATTACAATCCCATCTCGGTGAGAGCGAGATCCCTATCGGTGAGACCGGTTTGCCTAGGGTTTGTGGCAGTGTCTATGACAATTGAACTCGGTGGCGCTAGATAGAAAGAATCGGTGGGACCGATTTTGACTTTAGGTTTAGGTCATATGTGGATGTAAGAAAGTAATTGAGGGTTTTTGGAGCATATCACTAAGCACCTGAAGCAAGAGGCTCATTAAGCAACACCTCATCCCTCCTTGATAGTATTGGCTTTTCCTATAGACTCAATGTGATCTTGGATCACTAAAATGTAAAAAGTAGAGTCTTGAACTTTTGAGCTTGAGCCAATCCTATGTCCTTAATATTTTGAGGGATCCACTTTCATCATCCATGACATGCCATTCATTGAGCTTTCCTGAAATAATAGTCTTGGAATATCATTAGCTCAATGAGCTATATGTTGTTATGAATTACCAAAACCACCTAGGGATAGTTGCACTTTCACCGCGCCAGCGCCGGCTCCGAGAGGACGGTGCGCATCGGCTCCCTCCGTCACTGATGGCGACAACGTCAATGCTGCACCTCCTCACCTCCCGCAGCAGACGGGATTCGGACGGATCTGTGACCACCGGTGAGGAGAGAGATAGAGTGGACACTGTCATCTTGTTTTTATACGGAGAGGGTGAGAGAGCGAGACGCGAGAAACTCTATCAAACAAGATGCTATAATGGAGTAAAAAAAATCTCTCCATAGCAGTGGTTTTAATTAGAATACGCGCGTTCCCGGAAAAAAGAAACAAAAACTAGCGGACAATTTTTTAAGGGTTTTTCTAGGACACATCTAGATGTGACATAGTTATGTCACATCTAAGTTGATGTCCACTCTGTTTGTGGTCTATTTTCTTTTGTCCTAGTTTTTTTTGTTTCTTGTTGCTACATTATATACTTGTGGGAGCTTAGATGTGATATCCTTAAATAACATCTAGATGTGAATTAGACAAACTGATTTTCTAACGTACCAAGAAAGAAAACTCGATCAAAAACACGCCCCCGCTTCCAGGTCGTGAGAGTCATCGCGCACACACACATAGACATCGACATGCATATCCATGTTACGTAAAATTCCATTTCCATCTCCATCTCCAATCATATTTGTCCAACTGGCACATTATTTACGTTGTTAATTATATACGCAGCAATATTAACCTACAACATCTCTTGTTTTGCGCACGTCCGGACCGCTGCCACGGCCGGTCCTGACCAACCCGAACCCTCTTCATCACCCGCGCGTGCTTCCCGCCCAAAACAGTCAGTGCCGCATTCATGCCCGGCCAGAGCGGATGCGACCTCTCACTGGCGCCGGCATTGAAGCGGCGCGCAGGCCGAGAAAGCGTCGCCCGCACCACTTTCGGGTGCACGCAGCTGCTCCGCGTTCAAAGGTCGCAACAGCCGGCTACAACATGCATGTAAAAAGTTCTTGGGAGTCTGTGCTACAGATAGCTGTCCTCCCCCAACTGGTCAATCTCTTCCAGTAGTGCTAGTAGTACTCAATGGCGCGATCCATCGACAAGCAGGCGGGAAAGTTATCGTATACTCGGTTTGCGGTGAGTGTCATGCCGAGCGACCGTGTGGGGTTGAGCCGTGGAGGAGGGTGAGACACGAACACGACAGACATGATTTAAACGTTGGTTGTGCTCGATGGCGCGATCCAATGAAAGAAACGTTTGTTTCTCTCCTTTCCACTCCATCTTCATTCCTATTCCAAGGTTGCCCCATTACAGCATTCCATCAAATACAAAGGAAAACTAACACGCATGCTGATGCATCTCAATGTTCACAGATCATAGCCAATATTTACTTCACAACTAAAGAAAAAAGTTGTGAGAGCATGTACGAAAGAAAGACTAATGATGGGGTCACTATGACTTAAACCCTAAACCCTAAACATGATTTAATTCCCTTGCCAGGTAGAACCTGTCGAAGGAAAGACGTCTAGCACCCTCGGATCATACGATGCTTTTGTGCAGTTCCACTAAAATCGACCTGAGTATCCTTGATGGCAAAGATACTGAAGAAGTGTGATTAGAATAATAGTACTGGCACTAGTTCATGAGACATAAACTCATCACAAGTAGAAGCCGGTAGAAGTAGAGAAAGATCGACATGGAGATGGAGCTACGGCAGTGGAGCAAGCCGGCTCCAAAAGGAAGATGGACTACTTGGGACATCGGGCTGTAGCTAGAAGGGTGGTTGGGACGCGGCATGGGCCCATACCGCGGTGACCCCCGATTGGGACGCACCGACTATGGGTTTTCTCCCTCGCCAATGTCGACCGCGTCTACGCAGAACATTGTTCCCTTCCCCCAGCTGCGGGATCAGGCCCGTCGTTCTATGCTTGTGAAGAGAGCAACCTTAGCAAGCAGGCTTGTAGCTTAGGCTCCTGCTAGTGTATATGTAGTGGTTTTCTTTTTCTCTCCATATCAACCATTTTATATTGCGTACGTGTCATTCAAGAGTGAAATGATGGTTGCTTCTTCCGACTAACATACTGTGTGATTTAACTGCTCCTTAGTGGCCCCTACATGTACTCCCCCTACGTGTATGCAATAGTCACACGTACACATGGACGCAAAAATGTGCGCGACGCCCTAATGCATGCATGTCCGAGCACACGATGGAACACACACGGTCACGCTAAGTGCTCAACCTACACGTGCATGCACACACATACTCTGTCAGGGTGAGCTAGTGACCGTATAAACACCGGAATATATATATATATATTGAGCGCAATGAGCGTATTATGAAGTCCACTGACCGTATTTTTACAAATATACAATGACAGACAGTCTATTTATCTTGTTTGAAATTAATCCATATTAACCGGAGAGGAGGCGGTATGGACTAGCATTACTTTGGCCTTGTTTGGATACTCTAACTCAGTAAGAGGTTAGAGTTAGATTCTAACCCTGAACTAACCATGAACTAACTCTAGCCAAAGAGGTGTTTAGATGCCAGGGTTAGATGGAGCACGAATACGGCGAGGCACCTTCACGGGCGTTGCGAGAGGGAGGGAGGAAGAGGACGAGAAGCTTTGAGGAAGTGGCGAGCGATTTGCTGCGGCGAGAGCGAGAGAAAAATGTGTTTTTTTAGTAATCCAGAGAAGAAATAACCCAAATAAGCACCTCTTGGGTGGGTTATATTTTTTGGATGGGTTAGATGCTTCTAACCAAAACTAACCCTCCTGTTTGGATACTTTTGGGTTAGTTGAGTACAAACTAACCCAAACTAACTCTAACCCATGGATCCAAACAGGGAGAAGCATGCGCAGTGGCTCGTAGGACAAGGAGAAACTTTTGACTAATGCAAGCTCTCCCTCGCTCAGGCGGTGGACGTGCAACAGTTAATTCGGTGTCAGATTGCCGGAAGCATACACTATACTACTAGTGCTACTATTGTTCGACTTCCCAAATAGGCGAACAACCAAGCGCAAAGTTTACTAGTACTAGTACTACTAATATAGTCTATAAAGGTACATACTATACTAGTACTAGGAACCGGATGGAGGAGCGTCTGCACTCTTATTATAATTTTAAAATGTGATAAAGCAAAATTCAACACATTTGGTTCTCTTCAAGGGTTCTCGCATGTGATAATGGAAGTTGATTGCATGGAACACTCGCCACAATTCTCACTTAATTCTGGCTCATATCATATTACAAATAGTACCGCTCGGTAATATTTCCTCTTTTTTTGTTATTCAGCACGGAAACAGGTCAGCAAACCTTGCGGCGCATCTTCGTGCGAACCGTGCTTGCTGCACTTTGAATGTGGCCGAGAGCTGGCTTGATGAAACACCTCGCTTCCTACTTCTTTTTTTGCAGGGTACCTCGCTTCCTAGTGACCAGTGTCTTGGATGATCGTCCTAAGAATGCTTATATATGAATAAAGCTCTCTCATTTACCCACAAAAAAGATTAAGCCATATTAACCGGAAAGGAGGGAGTATGGACTAGCACTACTTTTTGGTGTGTCCCGTCAACTCGTAGAATGAGGAGAAGCCTGGAGGACAAGGTGAAGCTCGCTTACGCCTTTTGACTAATGCAACCTACCCTCGGTGGACATGCATCAGTCCATTCGGTGTCAGATTGTTAGAAGCATACACTATAGTACCCAACATGTGGAGTACCATCATTGTTTGACTTCACGAAGAGGCGAAGAGCCAAGTGCAGTAGTACGAGTAGTACTACTACTAGAACCGCATGTTGGAGCGTCTGTACTCTTATTTTTTTTATCTCTGATAAAGTACACGTTTATTCCGGAGAAGGGCGGAAAATGGCAGCCCAACATGTAACGAATGATATCGATCAACCAGCCATGCTCGAATATATCTTGGCCTCCATGCGAGCCCGTCTGTGTGTTCTCGCTCCTCGTCTCTCTCAAGGAACGGCAGGTTGACTCTTTGCTGTCAATTGAGATCGGTTTGCTCACACTCATGTCCCACATGTCAGTGATATGCCAAGAGGAGGTGCGTTGACCGACTGGCCATACGTGTACTTGGTTTTGAACCTTCATACTGCTCCTCCCTTCGTCACAGTTTACAGGGCGTGCTTCATTATGATGCATTTCTATCAATGCATTTCCACCACCAGAGAGACTTTAGATGTGTTTGGTTTAATTCTCAATTAATTAGGGCGTGGTAACCGCAATCAAGTCCACAATTTTCTCTCCATGCACTCTATACTACTACCTCCGTCCTGGTTTTAGGTCCCTTTTATAGTTTGTGCCAAATTTTGACTAAAGATTTAACTAACAAAATGTTAATGCATGTCAAGAAAAATTATCTCATTGGATTCGTATTTGAACATAGTTTTGAAAAATATAATGTTTGGTGACATGCGTGAACATTTTCTTAGTTTAATCTATGTTCAAAATTTGGCACAAAATACAATGGGGACCAATAAACCCGGATAGAGGTAGTACTACGGAGTGGAGTAAGTGCATGCATGTGTGTACCCGGGGTGGAAGCACTGCATGCATGTGTGTACGCATTATTCCCTCTAGTAATAGACGCCCTGCTATAACTACCAATGCTATTTTTCAGGCCGATCGCTAGTCGCCTTGGTCCCACAGATCTTTTTTCTTTTTTTTGAAGCGCGTTGTAGAAACAGTGACTGATGGAGTAGTATGAGCGGATTCAAAGAAGAGCGTATTGATGGTTGCTTCTTCAGAGCAACTTACAGTGGGACAGGTGGGGCTTACGATTTGACTGCTCATTACTCACTATTAATGTGGTGCAATGACCGAGTTGAGTCTCCCATGCGGTTGTGCACTACCCCCTCGGTTCTTAAATATAGTCCGGAGTATATTTGTCTTTCTAGAGATTTCAACGAGTGACTACTCAAATATTTGTCTTTTTAGATATTTCAAATGGACTGGCACATACGGATGTATATACATATTTTAGACTGTAGATTCACTCATTTTGCTCCGTATGTAGTCACTTGTTGAAATCTCTAGAAAGACGAATAGAATATTTAGGAACGGAGGGAGTACACATACGAAGCAAAATGAGTGAATCTACACTCTAAAATATGCCCGTTTGAAATTTGTAAAAAGACAAATATTTAGGAATGAAGGAGTATAATTTTGTGCATGGCGCATGGACCTAGATGATGAAGAGGCTTCTGCAATGCTATCAAGCTTCCATCATTTGTTTACATAATTGACGTACTATACAAATAATTTTCCAGCGAGACATGAAATTGTACAATGGTGTGAGCTTTTAGCTTCTATTTCGCGTGTCTTGCCATCGTTGCTCTTTTGGAAACAATAAAAAACTAACTTCCTTGCTAATGCATGTCAATTATTAGCAGATCAGAGCTAATAATTACGTCACAACTGAAGACAGAGTTGTGAGAAGGTGTTAAATTAAAATTTATCCATGCTTTCATTGGCAGCAATGTCCCCCCAGCTCTGTCTAAATCAACAAGGCATGTTGGGAAAAAAAGTAGCTGTCTGGAGCATGCAACATTCTGATCATTTTGTGCAGTTCCACTAAAATAGAGCTGAGTGTCCCTATTCCAAAGATATTAAGTGTGGTTACAATAATAGAGGACTGTTGATGAAACAATAAACACATAAATAGAAGTCGGTCACCTTTGCAGTCTCTCTTAAGACTAACTAGTTGGAGAAGATTAGGCTCGGAGTTGGATGAGGAGGATAGAGCAAAACCAATCTCCCTTTGTGCATTCGTACTAAAATGTAGAGATGTTGCCCATGTGACATTTTAGTACAACTGCACAAAACACTCTTAAGAAAAAAGTGATTTGTGCAGTTCACCAAAAGGTCGCAATAGCAACGAGGTGAAATGGATAGCCCTATTCGCAAAAAGGAGGTAGAAAGGAAACAATTACTGGCCAATAATAGTTGATGACACATGCGACGACAAAAAAGAAGCATATTCCTTGCCCTAAGGGAAGATAACAACACGGTTGTGTTTGTCTAAAATGGTGTGAGGACGAGAATGCAATATGGAAAGTACGCTGGACGAGCTACGTTTTGGGCAAAGAACTATGGAAGATCCACATGCAGCAGCGTGGGAAGACGGGCAGTGGAGCAAGGCCGGAGTGGATACCTGGAGGTCATCGGGATGTAACTAGGTGAGCAGCGGCGGACGGAATCTGCGAGCAGGTGGCATAGGCCCTGCCGCGCCGGAGCTTGGTCAGAGAGAACGGCGTGTACCGCAGATCGGGATGTGCTGCCTCGGCGTCGTCGAACGGAGAAACGATGCACTTCCTCCCTTTCCCCCGGCGGACGGGATGTGGCCGGATCAGTGACCAGCGGTAAGAGAGAGAGAGGCCCCCACACTCCCTTTCCCCCAGACGGGATGCGACCGGATCAGTGACCAACGGTGAGAGAGAGAGAGGCCACCGCAGCCTTGTGTGAGATACTATGAAGAGCGACAAACTAGGTGCGCAAGGCTCCATTGTATATAGTGAGCGGACTACCTTTTTCTCCATAAAAATCGTTTTATATTTTTTGTACGTGCCATTGAGCGCTATAACTTTATTTAAAAATAATGCGGCAACTCGTCAAGTCGAACTTTGTTTCGTGCAGGCGTGGTACACGACCTCCCTAGGTAAACAACCGCTACAGGCGTTCAAATTAGCACGTGGGCTGCCATTTCATAAAGAAATGAGCTCCACCGTGTACCCGCGCGGGTGTGGCTGGGCATGAAGCGTGAGTACGTGCACGGTGCACCTATTCTTTTCTTGTATACGTACACCATCTACGTGGGGTTGTGTGAGAGAGATAAAAACCTAGAGAGATATAGTGTGTGGGTTCATGAGAGTTTTTTTTGGGGGGTGGGGGGTCAATCAAAAAATGTAACATATGCAATGTGTGTGAAATAGAGTCCTGGATATAACATATATATATAGAGGGGGCGATCCACGAGAAGAGAGTGGAGGTATCACCAGCTTGAGGTGTCCATAGAATCGAAAAGGGGGATGATGTGTGTGTGTGTGCGCGCGCGCGATCGATAAAGAGTGCCATCAAATTTGTGTGTGCCCAGGTCAAAGATATAGAGTGGCTGGCCTACTAGAACATGAGAGGGGACATGTGCAGTTTGTCTCTATGGCATGGATACCTACCTGAAGCGCTCGACTATCGGTGTGTGGTGGGGGAAGAGGGAGGCCCAATTAACTATAGAGGTACAATGGCTGGTATATGTGTGGAGGAGGAGATAGGCCTACCTCATGTATTAAGGAGATCGATCTGCCTCATGTATTAAGGGAGATCGATCAGCATCCATGCATATGTGCAGGAGAGGAATAAGGTTGGGAGAGAGACAGAGCTAGAGTGTTGGAGGGGGTGGTAGTGGAGTTGCTTCTAACAAATGGTGGGATAGGCTTGCTAGACAATCGGAGGGCACGCCCGCAATATCAATAAGAGAGGAGATGGCTACTTGTTGTTTGTGCACGTGCGTGTGAGAGACGGGTCAGGAGGCATGCACGAGTGATGAGGGGGGACAATGTGGCTGTGGTAAGCAGACATAACTACATAGGAAGATCAATCGCCCTTTGTTAGAGAAAGGAGAGACATAACTTGTGAGGTACATCGATCGATGGGGGGGTAGTTAAAGTCGATCCAGGTATATGTTGGGAGATCGATCGGTATACATGCATGTGTGTGTTATAAGAAAACGAGGCATGAGGAGAAGGATAGAGAGAGAAGGATGCATGTAGGAGGTGGTACAAGAGGCATACTATATCAAGCGGGGAGGAGTGTGCGAGTACGAGTAAGATGAAAAGAGTGGTGGGAGTGAGGCATGGACGGTGACAAGAGAAGAGGGGAAGCTTGTGTTTGTGCTAGGCACACCTGGCTAGAGAGGCATATTGATCGATGTGTGCCGTAAAGAAGGAGCTGGGGGGCCTACACACACCGTGGGTGAACGACCTAAAGTGAAAAGACGAATTTGCACGATGGAGCTAGAGAATGCTGAGGGAGGGTGAGAGGGATGTGGGCGTGTGCATGCATAAGAGAAAGTTAGGGCTAGCTACAAAGATAAGAGGGTTGTGTGGGTGTAAAAGACGAATAGAGATCATATATACTTCATTATAAAAAGCGAATTCGGATATTTGAAGAATTTATCATAGTGTTTTAAACCGACGCATGTGTGAATATATATAACGGTTATACACATGGTTTGTTTATGAACATGTTATACTACATTTAATATATTTTATCTCTACTCTTATAGAAACAGAGTTGTTGATGATGGTGTGCCTGCCATCCTGCATTATAGGCCGTCCGATTTATATCTGGCGGATAGCAAGGAAACTATAATGGTTGAAGTTGGCAACAATCATGATTGTAGATTCTTATTGAAATAGAGAAACAAATTCAAATTTATTTCGAATTGCAGCGGTACTATAGACATTTGGAATGCACTAAAATGTTGGTACGAGTAGGTTACATGCGTTATACAGCAAGCAAAAAGAATTAATCGGACATAACATGGATTCATACTCCCTCCTTCCATCTATATAGGGCGTAATGAGATTTTTATGACCGCCTTTGACTATTGACAAGATTAATAGTACATGACATGCACAATGTGAAAATTATATCATTGAAAGAACCTTTCACAAACGAAGTTAACGGTGTGCTTTGTGTAAGTTGCATGTCATATATCATTGCTCTAATATTTGGTCAAAGTTAGCATCAAAAAATGCATTATGCCCTATATAGATGGAAGGAGGGAGTAGCTTTGAATAGCATTTGTATAGTAAAACGGGGCAAGACTCTCTCTTTGTGTGGTGTGAATAGTTTTATTTTTTTCGTTTTCTTTTTGGTTGAGGGAAGTGCGAATTGATTTGGTATGTACAAGTACAATATTACTACACGTTAGGCTTGTCTGAAATTCAACCCGCGTCTTGTTATATCTCGAAAATTCAGATATCGTGCTCCCAAAACTGGCGCCTTCACAACCCGCGCCTTGCTATCCCAAAATTACAACGCGCGTGAAAACTCCCTCCAGCTGCCAAATCCCGACACGCGAAATCCCCCTTCTAGCCCTGAGCCGAAAGGGCCGCTAGTTCAAATCGGTGGGGGGTACTTTTGTAACACACCCTACATTTTGGGCAAGCGCATCCCTAAGTCATGCTTCACCCCCTCCCATCGCCCCCTTTTCGCCATTCGAAATCCTAGGCCGCCATAACCTCTCCGCTCCAGCCGCGAAATCTCACCCTCCTCCGTCCGCCACGTCACCGCTGCCCAGCCAGAGCCTCTTCCCCGATGACGTCGTCCACCGCAACAGCTTGACGTCCCTCGTCCACCTCCCCAGATGAGGATCCATCGTCCATCTCGTCGTCCCACCAGTTCAGCTGCCCCATCCTCCACCTCCAAGGAGCTGCTCCGACGATCGCCTCGTCTATCGTGGCTGCTCCATCCCCACAACGCCGCCTTAACCTGCTCCACCGGAACCACAACATCCTCACCGACTCCTCGGATGAAGCCGAGGCCTACTCGGCGCCACCAAAGAGGTTGTACACTCATCGCATCGCACCTTCTCCTTAACTCGACCTCCCAGCGCCGGCGGTGCTCCATCCCGCACCCCCATGGAGCGGCTACCTTGAAGCCGGCGCCGCGGGCGACATCTCCATGGCGGCTCTCCCCCAGTGCGAGGCCCCTTCGGCGGCGGCGGCCATACCAGCCAGATCTGCTACTACTGCTCCGGCTCTCGCTCGATCGCTCGCTCGCCCAGCTAGTGCTGCTGCTCTCCCCCTCGCTCGTGCTGCTTCTCTGCTCCAATTAAGCCACACTTCAGTCGACTGAATCGACTTTTGGGTAAATCAATTTTCATGGGTTGGGGGGCTCGCCGGAGTTAAGGAAGAACAACCCGCAGCCGGGACGGGGGCTCGTCGGAGAGGTACCCCACTATCTATCTTAGGGTTCAGGGTGGGGGGCGGGGGGCCTAGAGGGCTGGCCGGGGCGGCGGTGGCGAGTTGTTTTGGGGCGGCGAGGCGACGCTGGGGCCGGCGGTTTGGCCGGTGGTGGCAGACGGCTCAGGGGGTGCAGGTTGAAGATGAATTGTGGGCCCTCCCTAAACTACACGTCAAGTGCCTCTCTGCTACCATTGCGTTCAGTTTCGACAGTAGCATTCAGATTCCACAGTAAATTTCAGTTTCGACAGTTAAGTTTAGAGTCAACAGTTTTTACCTCATCTGTTGTAGTCAGGTGGTTTTTGCTGATGTTAATTTTACATCCATTTTACATCATCTATTGGAGATGCTATTAGAATCCCACTTGAGATTGAAGATGTCTGTCTTGTGCTGCTTCAGCCTTGACGTCTTACGGCCCACCGGAGCTGCTCCAACGATAGAATGATCCATCACAACAAAGCAGTGCCCTGGACGCCATCTACAGATTCCTCAGATCTTCCTCCAGACCTCCGATAGCCACATCTGCATCAACTGCTTCAGCGACCAACCAATGATGCTGAGGTCGACACGGCTACGGCAAAGAGGTTGTACACTTGTTGCATCACTTATTACTATACATTCACGTAGATCCATTAGGGCTATTTTGGTTCAACAGAAAAACGTCGATCCACTGGTTGTTACCATCACTCTAAATTTTTGCATGCTCTCCTTACATAATATCACCATATTTTTTTCGTATGCATGTTAGATATTGTACACAGTCATGCTGAACATGTAGAGAAAAAGAGAAGAGTTTTGCGCGGCAATACAATGTCATGCAGACATCGCTCCATGGTGGGTTCAATGGCAAACCCTCCTCACCCCTCTCCAGATTGTAATCCAGAGGAAGATATCTGTTGAGGCGTATTCAGACACCGCTGACCACTCCTATTTACCCCCAAGGTGTTTGCTCTACCTTGGCATGATGATGTTAGTCATATCATGCATATGTTGCCTTGCATTGCCTACTTTTGACATCATATATGTCATCTGCTTAGTTTAGACATGTTCTGTAATGCCACCTGTTTAGTTTCTATATCATATATGGGAATTATGCAGTCTCATGTCTTTTAGCCAGCCATTATATATGTGAAATGTGCAATGCCATCCTGTTTAACCAGGCGGCATATATTTGAATGATATCTTGCCCATCCTTTTCTTCATTACATTTCCATTTGTCGACAATGTTTGTACATTAAACTACCCTTCCTGTGAATCGGCCATTTGGGTGGGAGATGGAAAAATCTGGAGTGAAAACAAGGCCTTCAGAGAAGACAGTGCTACTTGTCGAAGCAGATCTCTTGTTGGGTCCCGATAGCTCCTCAGAGATGGATTCAGAGACAGATGACTAGTCCTATTCCCCCATTGAGGTGTATGCTCTAACTTGGCACGGTTATACTACTCATATCATGCATACGGTGTCTTGCATTGCATAGTTTAGACATCATATACACAATATTTAACACCATGTTCTTAGTTCAGACATCATATCGAATGCCCTCTGTTTAGCATATAAATCACATATGTGAATTAAATGATGCGATCCTGATTACTTAGATAACATGTAGGTGAATTATGTCATGCGATCCTGTTTAGTTATTCATCATATCTTTGAATTATGTTATGCTATGCTATCCAGTTTAGATAGACATCATATATGTGAAATTATGTCATGCTATCCCTTTTAGTTAAACAATATACATGTCAACTATTTCATGCCCTCTTTTTTCCACACTATCTATTGCATCTGTCTCTCATACAATGTCTGTACATTCAACTATGTTTCCTGTTTATCAGCCATTTGAATTGGAGCGGGTGATGCCAGTATCTAGCGGAATAAAAACACGGTCTTCAAATAAAATAGTGCTACCTCTTGGTGGAGATAGCACCCCGGTTGTACATGCACCAGAACCAGCCCTACCACACATAACCCAAACTCTCGCAAATTGTACCCCTACTGCGATGGACAGAGAACCAGCTTCACCCAATCTAACCCCAACCCCAGCCGATAGTAACCCAGTTCCTGTTGACACAACACCATCTCCACCACAGAGCTCCCAAACAAGAGCAGTTAGTAAGGCAGCTCCAGTGCCCAAAGGGCCAGTACTATCACGGCGAACCCCAACTCCACCAGTTAGTACGCCTATTCCTGTGGAGGAAGCACAACCAACCAGTCGTAGTTTAGCATCTATCACATTTGATGTTGTTAAATCGTATGTGCGTATCTCCCCATCTTGGAAATATTATACTGAAGATGAAGGAAAATGCCAGTTGTAGGTGTTTGTCTAGGAGTTATGTGTAAGTAATGTTATTCATGGCAATTACTTTGCTTCGTCCCATACATCCTACCTCCATGATGGTTATAATACAGCGAATTTTCCCATTTTTCTCTATAGAGAAGGACCAATTTGGAAACTCATGATGAGGTAACCTGTGCTAGTACCTCTGCTATCTTCAAGAATGCTTGGTGGCAGTATCGGAATTACCTGAAGAGAAGATACTTCACCGGCAAAGAAAATCATCAAATTCCCTTACGTTCTCCTGAGACACATTTACTGGACGATGACTGGGAACGCCTTGTTCTGTACTGGTCCCGAACTAAGAATGTCGTAAGCTCTATGAGCTCATTTTCTATTTTTAAGTATTTTATTCTTGCGTCTTACTGTACTCTGTTCATGTAGAACAAGTGCCTAAACCTTAAGAACAACTGTTCTAATTTTAGATACGATTGCTATCATAGTTCAAAAAAGCATTAGGTGTTAATTGTGCGTTTTTCCACCGCCTTGCGCTTTACTGACCAAAGCACATGCTTATGCACAGTTATGCACAGATTATGCGTAGTTATGCGCAATGCATTTTGCCAACGCCTAGAGCCTAGGCGCGCTTAAGCGCTCGCTTAGGCGCGCCTTTTTTTAACTATGATTGCTTTGCTCTTGTATCACTGTATTTACTCATACAAACTTATTTTTAAACTGAAGGATCCAATCGAAACTCCAATGGCACAGCAGGTATGTTCACGCATGTTTCCTTAATAGGTTTGCTCTTATCAATAGCTCTATTGATTTCAATTTCAATTGTGTATACAATTGACTTTCATATCATGCACATTACTAGCATCACAACAGAGCCAATAGTGTTGTTGTACATGTAGACCCGTGGTACCCATCTAAAATCTTGTTGTGCCGTGTAGTTTCCCACACTTTGTATTCTTTCACTGCTGCTTTGTCCTGAACTGATATGATTTGAACCGTGTCTCTATTTTGATTTGGCAAGACAATGCAGTGACCATAGGACATAGATATATGTTTGTTTGATGCTTTTATTATGTACTAGTACTTGGCAATAGAAGACTTGGTAGTTTAATCATGTCCACCTTACTAATGAACTGGTTCACCGAAATGAGTTTCATATACTAGTACATGCTAAACTTGTTATGTGTCTGCTTATTTCTTCTTTTAGAATGCTGCCAGAATATTGGGGAAGAGTGCCTTATTAAGCAATGGTAAAGGAAGTAATGCAGATAAGGTTCAGGATAGTGACACATCCTTGTTGGTCTCCAACAAAGCTGATAAAACAGCTAAGGAAGACTATCTTGAAGACAGTGAGACAACCCCAAAGTCCTGTCTTGGTTTAGTGTTCGAGTTACTGGCCACTACCGCATGCACAAGCTATTCAAACTCACTGTCAGAATCAGTTTGGTTTCTTGAGTCTCAACTACAAGCTGAAAGACATCGATCAGCTGTGCTGCGACAAGAAGCGGAAGGACTGTGGAAGTCCCTGGAGCATTCAGATGCATACTTTCTGGTGCAACAGCAAGCGTTGGAGGATTTTAGCGCCAAACAGGACAAAGCTAATCAGCTTGCTAAGCTTATTGCCAGCATGGTGGATACCCAGGATAACGTTTCTCGAGCTCTTCTGAAGTTGTTTCAGTTATGCTCTTGTTTTGCTGCGCGTTTATTTGGGTGGCCAATTTTGACGGCCAGTGTATGTAATATGCTGCTTTGTTCCCTATATTTGCACTGGTGGCAAACTTTGATGCCCAGTGGATGTAATATGTGTAATAGCGGTAATAGGCTAGCCTTAATTGCTTGCTTATTTATTTCCTTATTGTCTTGTTTAGTTGTTTGCTTGTAGTCACTGCAGTTCTTTTTTTGTGTTTTTCTAGTGGCCACAATAGCCTATTTTTGGTAACTAGGACAAAATAATCATGGCAACACACGGACTGTTGTAACCATGGGCCTTGTCGGTGTCAAAACTGGTGGATCTTGGGTAGGGGGTCCCGACCTGTGCGTCTAGGCGGATGGTAACAGGAGACAAGGGACACGATGTTTTACCCGGGTTCGGGCCCTCTTGATGGAGGTAAAACCCTACGTCCTGCTTGATTAATATTGATGATGTGTGTTACAAGAGTAGATCTACCACGAGATCAAGGAGGCTAAACCCTAGAAGCTAGCCTATGGTATGATTGTTGTTCGTCCTACGGACTAAAGCCATCCGGTTTGTATAGACACCGGAGAGGGTAGGGTTACACAGAGTCGGTTACAATGGTAGGAGATCTACATATCTGTATCGCCAAGCTTGCCTTCCACGCCAAGGAAAGTCCCATCCGGACACGGGACGAAGTCTTCAATCTTGTATCTTCATAGTCTTGGAGTCCGGCCGATGATCATAGTTCGGCTATCCGGACACCACCTAGTCCAGGACTCCCTCAGTAGCCCCTGAACCAGGCTTCAATGACGATGAGTCCGGCGCGCATATTGTCTTCGGCATTGCAAGGCGGGTTCCTCCTCCGAATAATTTATAGAAGATTGTGAACACCAGGATAGTGTCCGGCTCTGCAAAATAAATTCCACGTACCACCGTAGAGAGAATAATATTATACAAGTTCAATCTGCTGACGTATTTGGTGGCGTGACGTCACACCACTACCAAGCCTTTACTTGAATTGTTTTTATTGTACCACCTTAGCGCGTTTAGCGAAGCGGTTTTCTTGGCACGTCTTGTCGAAGCACAGATCGTGTTCCCCTTATTCCGGGATTCTCATTAATACGGACATGGGTAACCCAACCGCGCCCGTTGCCACGCCCCCTCCATCGAAGGTGGGTTCCAAACGGTCACGGGGTCGGCTCTTGGTATTCTTCCTCTTTATAACGAGACCAAGGCTCGTTCTTTTCCTTCAATCCTCAATCGAATCCGCCCCTCGCCCTGAGTTCCAACACCCAGGGCTCTAGATTCGGGTACCTTCGACCTTCGACAATGTCCGGCTCCAACCTACGAGGCCGGTGGATGCCCTCCTCCGTCACGGAAGAGGACATGCTAAAGCTGAGAGACGCCAGGTACTTAACCTACGAGATTTCGCATAGGTTGCCTACCCGAGGGCAAGTTATTCCAACTCCCGAGCCCGGCGAGAGCGTCGTGTTTGTGTCTCACCTCCGTCGGGGTTTAGGCTTCCCGATGGATCCCTTCGTGAGGGGGCTCATGTTTTACTATGGGCTCGAATTCCATGACTTGGCTCCAGAGTCCATCCTCCACATCTCATCATTCATTGTTGTCTGCAAAGCCTTCCTCCGCACTACCCCTCACTTCGGCTTGTGGCTCAAAACCTTCAACGTGGAGCCGAAGATGATCGAGGGGCGTCAGGCAGAGTGCGGCGGGGCAGTTATAAGCAAGAGGACCGATGCTCCATGGCCCGAGGGCACTTTACAGGAGGATCTCGGCTTATGGCAACAGGAGTGGTTCTATATCACCGCTCCCAGGGGCAGCAGGCAGAAGCCGCCGCCCGTCTTCCGCTCGGGCCCCCCACAATGGCTGACATCATGGGTCAACAAGGGGCTTGACTGGGGGGCGTCCAAACACGTACCCCTGTTGCAGGACCGGATTCGAGGCCTCCAAGAAAGGGAGATCAATCTGGTCGTAGTGGCACAGGTTATGCTGATTCGGCGCCTACTACCCTGCAAACGTCGCCCCCTCCGCCTGTGGGAATTTAATCCGGAGGGGCCACGAGCTCTCCAACACTTCATGGGTTTGACACCCGCGGAGATGTACAAACTGTTCTTCGGATCGCAAGAGATGCGTCCGGACTTGACCGAGGATGCTGGCGTAAGCTGCAATCGCCCGGACACATCGTCCATTTATTTATCATGGGTTTGCCTTTTAACCAACTATCCCTTGGACAGGAGTGGATAGCGCAAGCAAAACTGATACGGTGTCCGGCCCCCCTCCCGGAGACCACGCCGGATCCCGTGTTAATCAAAATGTTGAAGGTTGCACCTTCGGAGGAGGGCGAAGGGGGGCACAGGGAAACTACCACCTCTGCCAAGGAGGCTTTCGGTAAGGGGGGGATTGAGAGTCCCTCCTTATAGGGGGAGAAGAGGACCGCTTCCGAAGACCCGGAGGCTAAGGCCTCAAAGCGGGGAAAGAAATCTGCACCGGAAGGTCCTGTGCCGGGAAGAGCCCCGGCCGCACTGTCTCCTCAGAGGAATCAGCCCTCTAGCAAGCCGTAAGTAAAAAGGGGGGATTTTGTAATAGGGGACACCCCTGCTTTATTTCTAAGGGTAACCGAAGTTTTCACCTTGTAGTTCGGATCTCAGCCCATCTCAGCAGAGCTCATCTTTGGGGGACCTTCGTCCGAAGATGATGGAGAGCGAAATGCCTCCATCTGCTGCCCCATCGTGCGGGGCGGACGACCCTGAGGTGTCATCATGGAGGGTCTCCCCGAGTCCGGCGGGGCCGGGGAGTTCGACACCAATTGGAGTACGGCCGGTGGAGCTGGAGGATTTGCTCGAGAGGGCGTCTATCTCAGAAGAGCACCGCACATTAATGAGTATGGTGATTGAAAGGATCTCATCTGCCGAGAGCGGGTTGTATGAGGCCGTCGTAAGTTTGCTGACGGGGTTTGAGGTACGCAAAAAATGACATACCTTTTGACAGTTTTGCACATAGAGTGCGCACTGTATAGATAGTAGCCCCTGAGACTTGGTATGCTGTTGAAAGCGACAGCGTGCCAAGGATCATAATCTCAGTTATAGAATATCGCCTTTCCTATGCAGGTGACGGAACGTTCGGTGGCCAGCCGGACTGATGGAGTTGCCGAACTGAAAAGACAACTCGATGTTGCGGATGCGGACATCGCGCTGGTCAATAAACGACTTAATGAGTCGCAAGGTACGTGGTTGCTCCGCGGTTGCCTAGTAAGGGAGCTGATGCCCGTTCCTTACAATTTGTATGCTTGATGCAGATGGTGCCGCTGCTATGGAAGACCTTCGAGCAGAGCTTGCTCGAGCCAAGGAGCAAGCCAGGAAAAGTGATGCGGCTGCCTCGAAGGCAGCGGAAGAGCTAAAAGCCGAAAAGGCTGCTCACTGCCGAAGCAAGGAGGAGATGGCCGGAATGGCCGTGAAATTAAAAGATGCTGCCGACCGCTATGAGGTTCTTCAAAGAGAACGCCGAGCGGAGCAAGAGGACCTGAAGAAGGCGACCGCCGAAGCCAAAGATGCCCGTGGTGCGATGCGGGCTATGAAGGAGGAACTGCGTCAGGCCGGAGACATTGTGGCTGGAAAGCCCTGTCTACTGCGTAGGAAGTTTACGGATCCGAAGTATGCTCAGTTGGGCCAATTGTGTGGTGCGGAGGATCCTTATCTGGATTTGGCGGCGAGTGCGGCGGACGCAGTCGTGCACTTCAGAAGTCAGAAGGATCACGAAGTGGAAGAGCTTTTCTGGTCTCAATTCCATAGTCCGGAGCGTCCACTCCCGTTGGCTGATCGGCTGGCTGAGTGGGCTGAGCTGAATAGACTGTCCGGACTTTCCATGACAGATGTGGTCGCTCATCTGTGGCCGGAAAAGCCCAGCCGAAGAGTTATTTTGGATTGTTGCAGCAATTCCTTGGGGCGGTGCCGCGTATCAAGGCGATGAAGCGGTCGGTATGCATAGAAGGTGCACGGATGGCTCTCGCCCGTGTGAAGACATTCTGGGCGGGGATGGATGCCACCGCTGTTGCATCTCGGGGTTCGGACAAAAGCCGATTACCCGCCGAGCACTATTTTGAGGAAGTCCTGCAGGGCGCTCATTTAATAGAGTCACAGTGCTCGAAAGGTGTTATGTTTAAATGACATGTATGATTTCTGACATCATGTTTATAATGCAATAGCTTTTTATACTTGTGCGTTCAAGTATTGAACTATCTCCTGTGCGGCCGTATATGTATTTATAACCTGAAAGATGGCAGTCTTTGGCTTCAGCCCCCACGCACATGGTGCGGGGGTGTTTGCAAAAAGAAAAGCGCTTTTTCACACTTAATCCAACGTCTTGGTCCTTTGAAGGAGGTGATAGCGTAGCAAACTAGGCAACCGGACTATAATGCTTTATCACTTTCACTTAGCCATAGGAGCTCGAATGTGGGGCTACTATATAGCCCCTAGAGGCACCGCGCTTCTCCGAACTCGGGGCGCGTATGTGCCTGGCCGGGAAGCGGTCCTTCGTCAAAGCGGAGGAATTCTAAACATTCCAATAGTCGATCGAGTGGTTGACCAGTCTCTCGCTATATCATGACAGTCAGTTTTCGGCTTTCTCTACTGAGGTGCTCGCCCGGCCGAACCGGGGCACAATCGCAGTAGTTCTCCTGGTGCCGTGTTAGCCGATGGAGCGGAACGTAAGGCAGCAAAACACAAGAGCCGAGCAAACCCACCATTTTACCAAAGACATGATTCGGAGCTGATGCATATAAGGCCTAACTCGAGACGCTGAACACTCCCTGAGGTGTTCGGTCTTTATGGTACTGGGCAGAACAATGCCCTAAGCCCCTAGTGTCCAGGTACAGGCGGGAACTTCTGACGCGGCCGATGCCAAAACGCCAGCCTCCTCCTCGGTTATGGTAGGAAACCGGGGGATGTGTATGAACAAGAGACAGTAAGAAAGGTTTACGCAGGGTCTTAATCTGAAAAGAATCCTTGCAACGGGTCCCAGCTGCACGTCTGCGCCTGTGTCTCCGTTGTGCTGTATCCTGGATGGGTGTAGCACGTGCTTCATCTGTGAAAGAGAAGGACTTAGTTTGGAAGAAATATCGTGCAAAAGTTGTATTTAAAATAGACTATAATTTGGAAGATGAGTAAAGTTGAGCTTTATTGGCTCTCATCGTTTATACCCGCAGCCCCTGTAAAGGGGTATGCGGCTGGGAAGCCCCTTGTTTATCTACGCCGGACTCGCCTAACCGTGTCCGAGGCTTGAATGACCTGTTTTTAGGGGCTTTGACCTGCAAGGTCGGATTAGTGTGTGGCTGTCAAGGCAGTCTCACGTTCTCCGTGGTCGAGGAACACTCGGAGTTACTCTGTAATGAGATTATGTCGCATGGACCGGGCATTCTAAGCGTAAGAGACGCGTAATGTGGTATTGCGTTAAAGCGGGCGAAAGCCTCGCGTCCCAGTAGTGCTTGAGGGCCACTGCGAAATGGGGCGATATGGAGAGTGAGCTTTTCGTGACGGAGGTTGTTGGATGAACCGAACACAACCTCTAGTGGTATAGAGCCTATACAATTGGCTTAAAGGCCTGGCGTCACTCCTTTAAAGGAAGTGCTGCTACGGAGAATTTTGGTAGGGTCTATCCCCATTCTGCGGATGGTGTCCTAGTATGGCAGGTGCCGCACTATGTTTTCGTGTGATCACATGAAGTGAGTTCACTGTTTTGACTTCTAGTGGGAAAGTCTTCTGTTTTCCGGAGTGCTGCTTGTGGGGTTCGTCGTTGTCTTCGCTCGGTGTGTTGAGCCCCTTGCGTTCGGCGTTAAGTTGGCCGGACTGCTTGAAGACCCAACAATATCTGTGGGTATGGTTTGCAGGCTTCCCGGAGGTACCATGTATTTGACATAGCCTATCCAGAATTTTGTTTAGGTTGGATAGCTCGTCACTGTTGTCCTTGAGGGGCAGTGTTTTGTTATTCGGCCGCGAGCTTTTGAATCCGCCGTTGACCACCGTGCTACTTGGGCCATTTTCCTTATTCCGGCGCTGATCTTTTCTACGTCGTGATTTCCCATTTCCATCCCTGACTTCGAATGTACTCGGGTCGCTGGTGCTGCATCTAGCCAGCCAGCTGTCTTCCCCCGCGCAAAAGCGGGTCATGAGGCTTGTTAGTGCGGCCATTGTTCTTGGTTTTTCCTGGCCGAGGTGTCTGGCGAGCCATTCGTCTCGGACGTTGTGTTTAAAGGCTGCTAAGGCTTCGGCGTCCGGACAGTTGACTATTTGGTTCTTTTTGGTGAGGAACCTGTTCCAGAATTTGCGTGCTGACTCTCCGAGCTATTGAGTTATGTGACTTAGATCGTCTGCATCCGGAGGGCGGACATAAGTCCCCTGAAAATTTGCTTGAAATGCATCCTCGAGCTCTTCCCAACTTCCAATGGTATTTTCTGGGAGGCTTTTGAGCCAATGCCGAGCTGGCCCTTTGAGCTTGAGGGGTAGGTATTTTATGGCGTGGAGATCGTCTCCTCTGGCCATATGTATGTGTAGGATATAATCTTCAATCCAGACTCCGGGGTCTGTTGTTCCATCATATGCCTCTATGTTTACGGGTTTGAATCCCGCTGGAAATTCATGATCCAGTACCTCGTCGGTGAAACATAGTGGGTGTGAGGCGCCCCTGTATTTGGGTGCGCCGTTGTCTCCAAATGCTCGGCGGGTTATGTTGCTTCCTAGAGTCTTCTTTTTTGGCCCGTAGATAGACCTGACCGGGTCATCCTTTTTCTGAGGATCTTTATGCTGATCGTGTGCCGGCTTGTGTGCGGCGCCCCTTGCTACTCTTAGCCTGTCATCTGGTCGTCTATCCGGCCAGGAGGCTTCTTTCTTTTTTAACCGCGGGGGCTCTAAGGCCTCCTCGTCAAATTCAGGCAACAACTTGCGCTTCGGGTAGCTCTTTGCCTGGTGATTAGCGCCATATTTATCTGCGGTATTGAGTACTTTGCTCCATCTCATTCTGAGTGCATCCTCCGCTGTTTTGAGCTTCCTCTTTTGCTTCTTCAAACTTCTTGCAGTGGCGACGAGCCTTTTATGACGGTTCTTATGCTCTGGTGATGTGTTCGGGGTGAGATCGTCTAGGCTCTTGTTTTCGCCGGGGATGGGTTGCTTGTCCAGTTCATCATGTTCGGATGGTTGCTTGGTGGCATGTTCGCCGTCCACTGCTTCACCCTGCTCTAGGGCCGGGTCCGTATGGGTGCTGTTTTTATCGAGGCGGGACTTTGGGCGGCGCTTGCGTCGCCGTTTTGGTTGTTTGTTGGGGGAGTTGTCCTTCGCCACGTCCCGTTGTTCCTCATTATTGCTTCCTTTTGGTGTATCCACCATGTATACATCGTGAGTTGGGGTGGCTTTCCAGTGCCCGATAGGCGCTGGTTCTTGGTCGTCTCCGGCATCGTCGTCCATACCGTCGATGTCTTCGGAGTCGAAGTATAGCATGTCGGTTAGATCGTCGACAGTGGCTACTAAGTGGGTGGTGGGTGGGCGTTGAATTTCTTCGTCGTCCGCATCCCAACCATCCTGACCGCAGTCTGGCCAGGGCTCTCCTGATAACGAGAGATACTTTAGCGAACTTAAGATGTCGCAGAAAGGTAAGTGTTGAAAGATGTCCGCGGCGGTGAACTCCATGATCGGCGCCCAACCGGATTCGATTGGAGGGGGTGCGGGAGGCTCGGAGTCCGGCGAGGAGTCCGGCACCTCGGAGTCAGAAGCTTCATGAGGGACAAGGTCAGTGTTCGGCTCTATCGCCGTAGAGGTTGCAGCCCCCGAGGCGGTGTCTAGCCATCCGTCCTCGATCTGAGCAGCCGGCTCCGAATTGAAGATCGGAGCGGCCTCGAGTGCGGCCTCCAGGGTACTGTCAGGCAGAGCTAAATCATGCCCGTCGTGACAGTGCGGCGCGCTTGGTTGTGGCTCGAATCCGTCGAAGATCAAGTCCCCGCGGATGTCAGCCGTGAAGTTCAAACTTCCCAATCTGACCGGACGGCCAGGGCGTAGCTTTCGATCTGCTCCAGATGGCCAAGCGAATCGGCCCGCAGTGTAAAGCCGCCGAATACGAAGATCTGTCCGGGGAGGAAGGTCTCACCCTGGACTGCGTCGTTGTTAATGATTGAAGAAGCCATCGAGCCTATCAGTGACGACACAGAGGAACTCTCAATGAAAGCACCAATGTCGGTGTCAAAACCGGCGGATCTTGGGTAGGGGGTCCCAAACTATGCGTCTAGGCGGATGGTAACAGGAGACAAGGGACACGATGTTTTACCCATGTTCGGGCCCTCTTGATGGAGGTAAAACCCTACGTCCTGCTTGATTAATATTGATGATGTGTGTTACAAGAGTAGATCTACCACGAGATCAAGGAGGCTAAACCCTAGAAGCTAGCCTATGGTATGATTGTTGTTCGTCCTATGGACTGAAGCCATCCGGTTTATATAGACACCGGAGAGGGCTAGGGTTACACAGAGTCGGTTACAATGGTAGGAGATCTACATATCCGTATCGCCAAGCTTTCCTTCCATGCCAAGGAAAGTCCCATCCGGACACGGGACGAAGTCTTCATTCTTGTATCTTCATAGTCTTGGAGTCCGGCCGATGATGATAGTTCGGCTATCCGGACACCCCCTAGTCCAGGACTCCCTCAGGCCTCCTGCAGGCCGTATGATCCATGGGCCTTCGTCCGGCCGTAGGATCCATTGGTCTTCTATACGGGCCATAGGATCCATCGGCCTTCTATATGGGCCTTAGAGTCCATGGGCCTTCTATGGGCCATAGGGTCCATGGGTCTTCTAAGGGCCATATGATCCATGGGCCTTCTATGGGCCGTACTATCCATGGGCCTCATATGGGTCGTAGGATCCATGGGACTTCTACGGGGCGTATCATCATTTCGCCAATCATGGGTCGTACTATTTGTGGACCATAACGGGCCGTTAATAGGTCATATTTGATAACTCTATGAAAACAACCCAACGGGTTTTTTTCGACATGAAAACGGCCCAATGTATTAACGGTTCGCAAACGGGCCAACTGTAACGACGGGCTGAATTTAGCCCACAAGCAGAAAATGACAGTAACGGTCCGTATGTAACCGAATGCTGCAAATGAGCCCAAGAATCAAGGGGCCCTGAGAAGGCCGAAAGATAACTTGGGCTGGAAACAGCCCAATGGAATAACGGGCCGTTAATGGGTATAAAGAAATACACTGTTCATTACGGGCCAGTTTCACCACGGGCCGTTAATAGGCCAAGAGATACGAAGGTCCCCATATGGGCCGAAAGAAGTCATGGGCCACACATGGGCCGGAAGTTAAAACGGGCTGAATCATATTGGACGGCCCAGATGACACTACTGGGCCTAATTCGGATAGGGCGTAACGGGCCCTGGGTTAGCGGGTTGTAAATGGGCTATATGCGAACAGGCTGTTAACAGGCTTTCCGTGGGCCGGGCCGCCACCTTTTGACCAAGTCAAACGGACTGGCCTTTTCATAGTAATGGGCCTCTGTTGGGCCGTGCCACGTGTCGTCGTATCATAGGCGACTTCGGTCCAATGAACGGATGACATCTATCCCGGTGAGCTGACACGTGTTTCTTCCAGCCAATGATGATTTTACACGTGCAAAATCCCCATTGGTCGGGGCTGTTAACGGCTTAGCGGAGCCCAAACCCGACCCGATAGCTTAACGGCGTTCCGTTACGATGGATGCCACGTGTCGGTCACCCTTGACGAAAGCACTTCTGTGACGCGCAATTTATCATCATGGAAGTGGACACTTCCGTGATGATAATTTTGGTAATGTCATGGAAAACTTCTACGACAACACAGGTATGACTATCTTGATTCTGTCATAAATTTGTCATGGATGTACATGCATGACAAAAAACGCGACCTACTGTGACAAACATGTATCATCATGGAAGTGTATTTTTTTGTAGTGATTCCGACTTCCAAACCTAGGAAGGTTGCCACTGGGGAAACCATGAAGTTTACCATTGAGTCAGAAGACGAAGATGTTGGCCAAGACAAAAAGAAAAAGAGAGTCAGAACCACTACTACCAAAGTTCTTGGCAATCCCTCTATGAGGAGAGACTCTGAAGAGGAAGAAGAAGAAGAGGTTGCTGCACCAGCACCCAAGGCTCAGAAGCTTATGGGTGATGCTATCAAGTCAGGGGCTGCTTCATCAAAGCCCAAAGAAGCACCCAAAGCTGCCTCCAAGCCCAAGACTGCACCTAAGAGGAGTATGTCACGCCCAATATGCGACCCTATCCAAAAGGAACTCGAAGTTCCCACCAAGGATAGACCCGCATATTGAAACGCTTTTGCAAGGTGGATATCATTACATCAACATTACATAATAGATGGGGATACATACATAAGGCATACAATGCCACACGAATACAACATCACAATACATAAGAGCATCATCCGTCTATGGATGAAACACAAATAGAAACTCAAACGACATCCATCCTGCTAGCCCAGGCTGCCAACCTGGAACCTATCCCCTGATCGAAGAAGCAGAAGAAGAACTCCAATACAAGCAAACATCGCTCTCGCGTCATGATCATCGCATAACCTGTACCTGCAACTATTGTTGTAGTAATCTGTGAGCCACGAGGACTCAGCAATCCCATTACCATGGGTATCAAGACTAGCAAAGCTTAAAGGGAAAGGAAGGGGTAAAGTGGTGAGGTTGCAGCAGCGACTAAGCATATATGGTGGCTAACATACGCAAATAAGAGCGAGAAGAGAACAAGCGGAACGGTCGTGAAGCTAGCAATGATCAAGAAGTGATCTTGAACTCCTACTTACGTCAAACATAACCTAGAAACCGTGTTCACTTCCCGGACTCCGCCGAGAAGAGACCATCACGGCTGCACACGCGGTTGATGCGTTTTAATTCGGATCTGGTGTCAAGTTATCTACAACCGGACATTAACAAATTCCCATCTGCCTATAACCGCAGGCACGGCTTTCGAAAGATTATACCCTGCAGGGGTGTCCCAACTTAGCCCATGATAAGCTCTCGCGATCAACGAAGGATATTCCTTCTCCCAGGAAGACCTGGTCAGACTCGGAATCCCGGTTTACAAGACATTTTGACAATGGTAAAACAAGACCAGCAAAGCCGCCCGATGTGCCGACAATCCCGATAGGAGCTGCACATATCTCGTTCTCAGGGCAACACCGGATAAGCGAAGCGTACAGGAACCGACGTAACCCAAGTTCCCAAGGGATGGTCCCGCATGATGCTCTAGTTTGGACCAACACTTAGACAAGCACTGGCCCGGGGGGGCTATAATAAAGATGACCCTTGGGTTAATTACTCCCAAGGGAAATGTAGGTGGTGGTGAGGCAAAAGGTAAAACCAAGGTTGGGCCTTGCTGGAGGAGTTTTATTCAAAGCGAACTCTCAAGGGGTCCCATAAATCACCCGACCGCGTAAGGAACTCAAAATCCGGGAACATAACACCGGTATGACGGAAACTAGGGCGGCAAGAGTGGAACAAAACACCAGGCATAAGGCCGAGCCTTCCACCCTTTACCAAGTATATAGATGCATTAATAATAATATAAGAGATATTGTGATATCCCAACATAATCTTGTCCACCATGGAGAAATCTTCAACTTCACCTGCAACTAACAACGCTATAAGAGGGGCTGAGCAAAGTGGTAACATAGCCAAACAACGGTTTGCTAGGAAGGGTGTCAAAGGTTAGAGGTTCATGGCAATATGGGCGGCTTGATGAGCAAAAGATAGGTAACGCAGCATAGCGATAGAACGAAGCAACTAGCATAGCAATGATAGTAGTAAGATCCAGGGTAGCAGTCATCTTGCCTGAAATCTGGCAAGGAAGAAGAACGAGTCCATGAAGAAGATGAAGCCACGAAGACGAACCAAGCGTAGACGAACGAATCCTCACGATCACAACGGAAACAGGAACTATCGAAAAGAAGCACACAACATAGTAAACACACCACACATGAACAAGGCATGATGCACAACAAGCATGAGGCATGACACGGCTACATGAAGCTACTCATGGCAAATGATGATGCAAACAAGAGCAACACTTCAAAGCAAGTTTAAATGAGGCCGGGAACAACATATAACAATTCCGGTAAGTCCTCATATGCAAGTTTCGAAATTAGTCCAGATCTGAACAAACATTAAGTTGAAGTTGTTAAACAGCAATTTAAGATGCACCAAGATGATCTACACGAGATTCTAGTCAAGTTACATATACAGTTCATTTAATTCGGAGCTACGGCCTAGGAGATATGAGCAAAACAAGTTAAACATGGCATTGATGCAAAATGCATTCAAACATCAAGCAAACACCTCAAAACAAGGATGCAACATGATAATATGAAAACTACATGCAATTCTAAGCAAGTTTCATATAGAGCACACTCAAAACGGAGCAACGGTTCAACACATGCACTCTATACAAGTTATAGCAACAATCTGCCCAAAACAGCAACTAGGCATCTTGCAAGCATCAAAACAATATGCTACAGCATCTCAACATGAAAACAAAAGACATGGGCATGATGTACAGGTAAATCATAACAAAACATGAACACTGAGCTATCTCCAGAAATCACTAGAACATGCTCAAACACACGTGGCGAGATTGCAAATAATAACAGTTCAGACTTTGCAGAAAATAACATCAGGTTGCAATGTTTAGAGCTATCAAACAATATGTTACAGGAACTTATCATGGCAAATAAAAGCATGGCATGATACTACTAAATGCATAGAACAAAAGTCCCTTACTGACCATGAGCCAAAAAGGATCAGAAAATATGATGGCACCCATGTAAACATAGCAAGTTATATTACAGATTCAAACATGGCAGGAACAGAGTTATGAAGGCATGTTGGTGAGCTTGTGCAACTCACTACAGAGCAATACAAGGCATGTCAAGGAAACCAACAGTAATAAGACATGTTTGTGAAGCTAAGCATGGCAATAGCAAGGTCATAGGGTGCATGGACAACTAACAACAATCATGGGAACATTGAACTACAAGTAAACAATCTCCCAGGAAACATTTTGAAGCAAAAGTAGAGCACGAAAATGACATGCTAGACTACTCCATAATTGCAAACAGGGGCATGGATGGATAGATCATAATCATATTTTAAAAACACCCTTAGTGAAGTATCTCAAAATAAGCATGGATCTCTCTGTAGCATCATGTTTACATGGCATCAAAATAACAGCAGAACAGGGACTGAAATCAGCAATATCACGAGGCCTAGTTTACATGCTTGTGCTAGTCACCACATTGATCACAAAAATACATGGCATACACCCCTGGAAAGTTGGCATGGCATAGTTCAAAACATATGTAGGGCTCAAGTTCATAAGATGCACACATCAATCACGGCAAAAATGAAAAATGAGCAAGTTATAACAGTTTCAGCAGATTAACAGCAACATGCAGTCCTGCAATGATGATTCAGACATCAAGATGAGCTCAAATGAATATGATGCAATGGAATGAAATGAAGAACTCGTTGAGACGAACAATTTGACATATTATACGCACGAAACGGAGCTACGGATGCAGAGATATGACATGTCAAACATAGCATCAAAATGTCAGGGACTTAGTCATTTTCTGGAAAAAACAGACGCGCGTTGTATAACTATTCGACGCACAGGGCGGACAAAAGGCGGGGCTCACCTAGCAGGCCTTGGCCCGGTAGGTGTGGAGGCAGGCCGGGGCAGGCCGAGCTGGGCCGGCAGCAGGTCGAGGCCCATGAGCGAAACGCGGCTGCGCGTGCGCCCGCAAGCACGCAGGGTCGAGGGAGGCCGCGCCGGCGGTGGTCTCCGGTGAGGGGTGGCAGGCCGGCGATGGAGAAGGATGGGAATGGGGTCCTGGGATGAATCCGGCAAGGGCGGGGCCGGCAGAGGCCCGATCTGGCTGGAGGGGCCGGCTCCGGGGCGCGGAGGCGAGGAAGCATGGCGGCGGCGGCGGTTCTTGCAGAGAGCGAGAAGTTGTGAGGCAGGCAGGAGAAAGAGGGGCAGTAGAGGCCGCGAGATGGAGAGGAGGGGCGGCGGAGCTGGCCTGGGGTCGGCGGCGGCGGAGCCCGGTCCGACGAGGCGGCACGGGGTCCGGCGAGGCGAAGGAGCGTGGTAGAGGCGGTCGGATCTGGCGCTTGGGCGCAGGCGGGCGCCTGCGGGCCGGGGCGACGCGGCTTGGGCCCG